>NC_136520.1:33794003-33836503 GCF_053919585.1 Euprymna scolopes
TTTGGGGTTTTCTTTCTCATTGACATGTATAGCACCAAAGTTTATCTTTCGGTGCCCAAAATGAAATGACTAAACTCGTTTGTGCGCACATCGTCTGCGCATACACTATCCTGAATAAAAACAAATTATATTTTGGGCCAATCAGAGAACTTTCTGAATTTATTCGAAATGGCCTTTTCTGAGAGCCACTTCAATCAGACGAGGTGCGCACAAATAAGTTTAGTCATTTCATTTTGGACATCGATGGGTAAAATTTGGTGCTACACATAAAAGTCAAGCCTACTTTACTATTTTAACCATAGCTGGAGGATTCATACCTTTCTCAAGGGCATAAGTGGACGCAATACAGTGGCCACAACATAACTCTTACATGGCCTGCAAAGCCCATAACCATTATACCAAGGCACTCTTATCTTCGTATTGTTCTGAATTCATTTGATTGTATCCTTTTAGTATTAACTATTCATCACTATGCATATAACAAAGCACGAATTAAACTATTAAAAGTGCAACTGATTTTTTTGTCCCCCAACAGAAGGAGGGTAAACCTGAAAATTCATCCTTGTCCATTCGTCTGTCCGCACTTTTCTCAATAACTACGCCTTCGAATTTTTTGAAATTTTGCACAAACATTAAACATGGTAGGAGTAAAAAAAGTAACAGAACGGATTTTCAGGGAAAACTCTGGTTACCCCCCCCCCCGGGGTACCTTTCGGGTTAAAATGACTAAAACTGACACTTTTGTGCTTATTGAAACAAATTGACGCCTTGGATTTTTATAAAACTTTTTGTTTGTCTATACTTCACGATAACTCTTGGGTGTGCCTCAGACTCTTTTAGGGCTAATAAAAACGCTCCATTTGTGGGACTATTTTACCATATTTGTCCAAAATTTTCTGTGTATGTATATTTAGTAGTTTTGCATGCAAATTTTCTGTGTGTGTCTATTTAGCAGTTTGCATGGTACTGAACTCAAATTTAAATATTGGGGACTTTTGGGGCTAAATGGGCGAGGGAGGACAAATGATGTAATTTCTTTCTTTTTTTTTTTTTTTGCATGGTGCAGAACTCAAATTTACATATGTTAAGGCCTAAAACTGCACCGTTTGTTCATTTTCACCAAGATTTGACGTCCCCTGGGGACTTTGGGGCTAAATGGGGAGGGGGGGATGCTGAACTTAGTAATTTTTTATGTCTCTTTCACTGTGCAGTCACGGGGGACTATGCATGCTTCACTTGTTTGTTTTTTTTTGAAAATCGTTCCAGACTAGGCATGAAGTCACTTGATATAAGAGGCTAACAAGAATAAAAGATGATTATTATAAAAACAGAAGGTACCCATTGACCTTAGTCTTGGAAAGATTAAATACAGAGGTAGGAGGAAAAGTCAGCATAAAGAGAGTTCCACAATTTTGCGGTTTGCGGAAATAATGCGAAAAATTTAATCTCACATAGCTTAGAACTTGGCAGAGAAGAAATCAACACGAGCAATGAAATGCAAACTTACCCGGTATGTTGCAAAATTATTACGTCATTTTGCATCTCTGTTGAGTCTGGTAGGTGCTGCTTCATAAGCAGTGTTAGTTGAATCTCTACTGAGTAGAGTTAGACTGTTCTTGGTAAAGGATCCATTTAATTATGATTCTAATAGAATAGGAGGCAGATGATTCCACCGAATAGTTAATTATAATATCAACATTATTAGCTGATTTAAAGGAGACGATATTACGCCAAAGAATGAAACCTAATTAGTTAGGTAGCATAATCTCACTGGGGAGAGAAGAAAGGGCTCCAATTAATGAGTCCACGAATGCTTGAAGGAGAGACCCAAAGTCTGGTCCATCCTCTGGGAAGTATAAGCACAAACTGAAGTTTTCCGGTTTGAACATCCCGCGAGTGCAGGATTGAAATTTAAATCAACCAATCAAAAAAAGGCTGCAATAAACCATGACATCAAATTCTTATCAACCAATGAAAGTTCGCATTTCAAGGGAGTAAGAAGCTGTATTACAATAAAATATCAATACAGCAAATTTATTGAGTCAAATGAAGTGGAACAAAAGGAATTGTGAGTTGTTTACTCTAACATGTACCCTTTCACAAAGGAACAAGCCCAAAAGAACTGCGCTCATTATCGATGTCACAGTCCCAAATGATTTTGGCCTTAATAGAGCTGAACGGGAAAAGATAACAAAATATCAGGACCTAAAAAATTATCTAAAAACAACATGGTCTCTGAAAGAAATAAACATTATACCGGTTGTGATAGGAGCAACTGGTTTGATAAAAAAAGAACCTTCAGAAATACTTAGAAGCAATCCCTGGAAAACCAAGCTGTAACGAGATACAAATAGCAGCCATAAAGGGAACAGCATCTATTCGTAAAAGAGCCCTCGGATATAAATTTAAATCATAACAGAATCAAGTGTTAGCTCCAGGAGGGAGCCCCTTGATATATTAAAACTTACTGAAGTTAAAAAAAAAAAAAAAAAAAAAAAAGAAAAAGAGAGACGTGTTCGTCCAAGAGAAAAGGGAGCACAAAATAAATTGAAAATATCTTTGTAAGTTTAGCCATAACGAAATTATTTTTTCTTTGAAATAAAATAAATGCCGTGTTAAACAGGTGTAATGAATGTTCAATAATCAGTGCGAGTGACAGTCAAAAAATACAATTGTGAATTGCTTGGACTTCTACCCAGTCATGGCTGACGGAACAAGAGTACGCTACCCCTGTGTATTAAATAAAAGATTGCATTCAAAATTCCATGCAAATTCCTGAGTTTGAAAGTAAAACTCCAGAGCTCGACAAGATACGCCTGAATAAGGTAGGAGGTTACATCGGCTGAAACGGTGGGAAAAGAACACTCAAGATGAAAACAGTCTGAATAATCAAAATTATTCATCTTTATCTCAAAAATTCAGAAACATTTTGTATTTTTTTTTTTCATTATTTCAGAATAATAGTTAGGATCTGAGATTATTTCAAATGATTAATAGTTCGTTTTTATTTTCGACAGAAAGATTCCCAAGTTCGATACATCTGAAGAACGTCGGAGGTTACAGATAAGTGAAGGTAAAAAAAAAAGGAAAAATTTATATCAAACCTGAATCTTGACAAATACAGCTTCCTCGTTTTTAAAATGTAAATGTTTCGAACACTTACCTGTAAAAATAAATAAATCAATAAATAAAATCAAGAAACAATCAAGAAAGATCTTTTTTTTTTATTTATTATTTTATTTAAGAAGAATATTTCACAAGTTTCAGCTTCATTATTCGCCAACATTGATATTCTTTCGTTTTTTTTTTTTTTTTTTTTTTTTTTTTGTAAATTTGCGGAGTTTTGGCTGAGGAATGTTTTGGTTTTGATAAAACAGACGTTGTTATCTATTTTTATTTTATTTAGAAATAGATGAATTCAAGCGTTGAGAGAGAGAGAGAGAGAGAGAGAGAGAGAGAGAGAGAGAGAGAGAGATTGATGGAAATTGATAAATCTGCCATCTTTTTTGCTATTGATCCAACAACCTATTTTTTCAGAGTAAACTAAAGATGCAGGCTTCAAACAAATGAAAAATTCTTTAAAACTGTTGTAATCTCATTTTGTCGAAAATGAAAATGAATCATAATGGAAAAAATAATTATTACATCAAAACAACATGCATTACGCAAAATCACTTTACCCTGCAAAAAAAAAAAAAAAAAAAAAAAACTTTAAAAATTGACACAGAAGCGCAACTTTAACTGCCCGTATAAATTTAATTTCAACAGTTAACGCATTGAATCTTCTTAATATGATTCATAGCTTATTAGAAATCAAGCCAGATTTTTCTCATAATAGCAGATCAATAAAAATAGAGACGTCGTCGTCATTATTATTATTATTATTATTATTATTATTATTATTATTATTAGAAATAGAGTACACCACGTGCGAAAGCGTTATACGTATGCGCAGAAAATACAGAGATCTGTGGCAGAAAAGCAGATTAAATAAGAAAAGTGATTATGTTGAGGGAGGGAGCGACCAGTGTGTGAATAGATGTGAGACAGAAAGAAATAAGTCAAACGAATAAATAAATGAATGTGAGAAAATGAAAACTACAGAGAAATTTAATTTGCGCAACAGAGAGAAATGAAACTATTTGAGAGAGAGAGAGAGAGAGAGGGGGAGAGAGAGAGACTGAGAGAGAGCGTGTTTGTGTGAAAGAGAGAAAAAGAGAGTATGTGAAAGAGAAATAAAGTAAGAGAAAGTGAGAGAGAGAGGAAAAATGTATGTGTATGAAAGAAAGTGTGTATGTGATAGAGAAAGTATATTTGTATGTATGTGGTGAAAGAAATGTGTGTATAAGAGCGAGAGCGAGAGAGAGAGAGAGAGAGAGAGAGACAGACAGACAGACACACAGAGAGGGGGGGAATGAACATTTTGAAAGAGAAAGAAAAAATTTATTTCTTAGAAAACATGTATGAGCAAATGTGTTTGTGGGCAATAGAAAAATGTGAGTATGTTCATGTGCAAGAGAAAAAAGATAAAGTGTGTGTGTGTGTGTATGAGAGCAAGGAAGAGAGAAAATCTGTATGCGTGTTTGTGTAAAAGTAAGCGTGTATGTGCGAGAGAAGTCTATTTGTGTGCGTGCATGAAAGAAAGTGTGTATATGTGTATGTGAGAGAGAAATTAAGACTAAGAGAGAAAGAGAGAGAAAACATGTACGAGAGAATGTGTTTGTGTAGAAGAGAGAAAAAGATAGTGTGAGAGGGAAAGAAAGTGTGTAATAGAAAGTGTGTGAGAAAAAGAGAGAAAAATGTACTAAGAGAAAGTGTTAGCAAGAGAAAATGCGTGTGTATGTGTGTGTGAGAGAGAGAGCAAATATGAGAAGAGATTGAATTTGTATGTGTGTGTGAGAGAGAGAGAGAGAGAGCGAAATTTAAGAGAGAGAAAGAGAAAAAATATATGAAAATTTAAATAGAATTGAACTTAACACTTTTCTTCTATCTTCTATATATATAAAAGCGAAAATGTGTGTATGTATATATGTATGTATGTTTGTATGTGTGTTTGTGTGTTCGCTAAAAACTTTCGACAGACACGACAAAAATTCACAAACTCGGTATCATATTGAAGCCCCATCCTTCGCCCGAAAAATATCGAAAAATTGGCCAAAAACGTTATTTTTTTCACCCCGAAATCGACAATTTTCGACAGGGGGGGGGGTCAACAAAAACCGTCCCCTCGTGACGACGACCGGTTCTACGCATGCGTCAGATGACGTCATGACCTGATTTACTTTAAATAGTTGAAGAACTGACTAAATTTCAATTACATCGTGTTAGCACAGTTGGTTAGCATTTGGTCTGTTATCTAAACGTTTTGGGTTCGAATCGTGGTGTGAGATGTCTTTTTTTTTTTTCGATTTTTTAAATTTAAATATTGAACCAGTGTTATTTAAGCCATTTTTCCCGTAACGTTCGTTTTTCTGGGTTTTTTTTTTTTTTACTTTGTACCCACCGATTTTTAAAATTTTAATATCGAAACAGGCTTATAAGCCATTTTTCACGTGTTTTTTTTTGGGGGGGGGGGGTTTAACGTTCGTTTTTCTGTTTTCTTTTTTCGATTTTTACATTTAACATCGTTCGTTTGCCTTACGTTAGTGTTTTTGTGGGTTTTTTCGATGTTTTGATTACTCCCCCCTCCCCGCTTAAGTTTTAACGTTCGTTTTTATGTTTTCTTTTTTACTTCGCTTATAACAAACAAACCTGGTCATTGACCTCATTTGCTGAATAGCTATTGCTTATGTCGTCGTCGTCGTCGTAACGCTCAACGACTTCCGTGCAGGCACCTGTCGATTTGGTTTTTACTTAAATAAATTCAAACATCTTTCAGTAACTCATTCTGGCTGGCCGAACGGTTCATGTTTTTTTCACATTTTATTTTCAAACTTTGCCTCAGGGCTTCGTGTTCGATCTTACCCCCACCCCCCGGTTTCTTTTTTATTTAAGAGCACACACACCTCCAAACACCTGTGCAACGCCGAGTACCCCCGTTAGTCTATATATATAAAAGCGAAAATATATGTATGCATGTATGTATGTGTATATGTTTGTGTATCTGCTAAAAACTTTCGACAGACAAAACAAAAATTCACAAACTTGGTATCATATTGAAGCTCCATCCTTCGCACGAAAAATATCGAAAAATTGGCCAAAAACGTTCATTTTTTCACCCCGAAATCGACAATTTTCGACAGGGGGGGGGTCAAACGGTCCTCTCGTGACGACGACTGGTTCTACGCATGCGTCAGATGACGTCATTACCTGATTTACTTTAAATAGTTGAAGAACTGACTGAATTTCATGTACGTCGCGTTAGCTCAGTTGGTTAGCGCGTTTGTTTGTTATTTAAAGGTTTTGGGTTTGAATCGTGGTGTGAGATGTTTTCTTTTTTTTTTTCGATTTTTTAAATTTAAGCCATTTTTCCCGTAACGTTCGTTTTTCTGTTTTTTTTTTTTTACTTCGCTTATTGTTAGCGACACCCAAAAACACCTGGGTATCCACCGATTTTTTAAATTTTAATATTGAAACAGGCTTATTCAAGCCATTTTTCACATTTTTTTTGGGGGGGGGGGGTTAACGGTCGTTTTTCTGTTTTCTTTTTTGTTTTTTCGATTATGTTTTTTTTTTGTTTTTTTTTATGCTCTGATTACCCCCCCCCTTAAGTTTTAACGTTCGTTTTTATGTTTTTCTTTTTTACTTCGCTTATAACAAACAAACCTGGTCATTGACCTCATTTGCTGAATAGCTATTGCTTACGTCGTCATCGTCGTAACGCTCGACGACTTCCGTGTCGGCACCTGTCAATTTGGTTCTTAAATAAATTCAAGCATCTTTCAGTAACTCATTCTGGCTGGCCGAACGGTTCATGTTTTTTTTTCACATTTTATTTTCAAACTTTGCCTCAGGGCTTCGGGTTCGATCCTACCCCCCCCCCCCAGTTTCCAAACGCCGGGTACCCCCACTAGTCTATATATAAAAGTCAATGTTTGTTTGTGTGTTATAGAAATCGATAGGTTAACAGTTCGAACGTTCAAATTAGTTTCATTAAAAGTTATCCTCTCCAATGAATCTTAAAACACCATTGATATTTTCCTTCCATTTCAGCTGGGGTCGCTTGAGGCAATTACCGGTTAGGTCCATAAAATAACTCCAATATATCAGAATGCAAATAAACAAAAGTTATTTTTTTTAATAGATGTTCTTTGTTTTCATAAAACAAAAATTAAATTAAACAAAGCATATCTTAATGAAGAATGTATTAAAAAAGGTGGAAACATTTACATAATTATTTTTATTGGTATTTTTTAATATGTAAAATTAACTAACAACAAATTCGTCGCTAGTCATTTAAGCTCTTTGCCATCAACAAGTGTTTTTTATTAAGTAAACACCACCACACTGACAGTTTTTTTGGTTCTTGTCTAGATTTAGGTATATAAAAAAAATTTTTTTCAAGAAATATATACCTGTCACTGTATGAAGATGTCATATTCCAAAAATTACGTAAATTGGTCAAGTAGTTTGTTTTTTTTTATTTAAGAAAATCAACTTTTATTACACACTAGCATGGGTGCCCGACGTTGCCCGAGTGTTTGAAGGTGTGTGTTGAGCAAAAAAAAAAAAAAATAAGTGGTAGTAGGAAGGCAGGCTCAAACCCGTACCGCGAAGAAGGAAAAGAATGGGGGAAAAACGTGACATCTTTGCTGTTACGACCACCACCAAACCCGAAGTGACGTAAGTTTAAATTAAGGCTAGACAATCGAAAAGAGGGGATGACTTTCGAAAATATCGGCGAAAAAAGCGAACCAGTTGAGTGCCCAGTTGAGGGTGAAGAAATTAATGTTTTTAGCCAATTTTCCGGTATTTGTCGTCTGAAGGGTTGAGCTTCAAAACGATATGGATCTTGTGAAAATCCGTCACCTCTGTCAAAAGTTTTAGGCAGACATACAAACATACATACATACATACATTTATATATTGGTAGCTCAAATTTTCGACCCAAACCGATTAAAAAGCTTGCCCTAATGTTTAGACCAGAAAGTGTCTGAGTAATTTGGTAGAGACTGCAGAGGTCTGATTTTTTAAAAACTTTGACTCCTATTACGATCCCTTAACAGTTATTGTTTTAGCCTCAAATCAAATTATTAAGTCAGATCCATGTCCAAGGAACCTATATCTAAAATTTCAAGTGTTTAGACCCAAAATTGGCAGAGGAGTTTGGTAGAGTTCTCAAAGGTCAAATCGTTGAACTTTGACCCCTTAACAGCCAAATTTCTGGCCGAAAACGGACTATAAAGATTTCCCCAAATCTCCATACCCTGTATATCAAATTTCGAGTCTGTAGACTGAAAATTGACAGAGTTATTGTGTAGGGGAATGTACACAGACGGACACTTACACATAGATAGACAGACAGACAGACGCTTTCACTTTTATAGATATATAGATTTTATCGAAGGATTAGCGTGCCATCTTAATTTCGGAAATGTAGGATCAACAAGGGTAGACAATCGATTTTGAAAAAAAAAATCTTTTCACCCTCGAAAAATCCTTTAAAATTATCACTTATGTAAGTTTTCTGGGTTGCTGAAAACGAAAATAACGTTTACGAACACAATTTGATGTAAAATGAGTGGTCAATGTGTGAGTGCTCGTTTTACGTTTAATTGTGTTCATTTTACGTTGACCCCTTCCCACTTCCCCAACACAAAAGTTGCCAATAAAGTGGATGCTCATTTTATGTTAAATTATTATAGAAAATCGATCCCCACATTTTTGCAACTAACATTTCTTCATATCTTGGAGACTACTCGTTTGCCAGAATTAAACGTTATTTTCGTTTTCAGCGACCCTGAAAACCTATAAAAGTGATAATTTTAAAAGATTTTTCGAGGGTGGAAAGTCAGTTGTCTGCCCTTGTTGATCCTACATTCCCGAAAGGTGTCGCCAGCCTATCATTTGAAATTAAGATTGTTCACTAATTTTTCGATAAAAAACTACTTGATCGATTTACATGATTTTTGGAATATAACATCTTTATGCGGTGACAGGTATGTACATCATAGAGATTTTTAAAGATTTTTCTTGAAATAATTTTTTTTTATAGGCTCAAATCTAGACAAGAATCGTTTTGGTTATTACGTGACCTCATATTGCAAATATATATAAATATATGTATTTTTAAACTTTTTCAAGGACAAAAATGATAAAATTTACTACATTTGAAATTATTTCGGAGCAGCAATATATCTTCACACGATCAACACCGAGAGAATACAGTCTATGTTCATTAAAAAGCAAAATAAATAAATAAAAATCTTTAAGAAATTAAGATTATATTAACATATCAATTGAAAATTGTATAGCTTAGATGTTTATTTAATTTATTTTCAATATTCAGTTTAACCTTGTGAGAAACGTTTTAGAGTTTAATGTAAGAAGAAAATTACTTCTAACTTTGTCTGATTTCCATCAATTCGCAAATTAATTCCTATTCATTCTTTGAAAATCATTGAAAGGAAACTAATCGATAACAAAAAGAAAAAAAAATTAAATTATCAGATAATTACTATTAACAAAAGTATTACTACTAACAATAATACTACTTCTGCTACTACTACTACTACTACTACTACTACTGCTATTAGTAATTAATAGAATTTAAATATTAAGTCTCTAGTTAATGGTAATTGAAAAACAATCGGTTAATAAGAAAAAATCTACTTGGTGACGGCTTCCGGTTTAAAATTGAAAACGTGAAAAAAAAGTGAAAGTAAAAACACTGTTAGTGTGATACTATCTGTGTTTCCTCAAGTGTTAGGAAGGGGGGGGAAGCATGAAAAAAGAAAGGGAGAAGCAGGTTTATCGGCAGAACAATGAATCGGAAGTTGCTAACAAAGGCACACAAAAGCAAGCTGACATAGGATTGTTGATCAAGGTGTGACAGAGAATGGGAACAAAAGGTCTGCATATATATTTAGAGTTAATTCACGACCATTTTTACGAGTAGCAATGAGTTTTTGCGGCAGTTTATGACGGTTAGGAACAGTTGGGGACAGTCTTGGGTTTGCGATGGTTGACAATAGTTACACAAGAGTTGCAAGTTGAACAGTTGACAATAGTTACACAAGAGTTGCAAGTTGAACAGTTGAACGCAGATTGTGGCTTGGACCAGATCGAGAGAACTTTAGGAGACCAATATAGAGGAATCAATCGATCAACTGACTGACAAACTTGGCCTAAACAGAAAAACTAAGATATGGACGTTAATGCTTAGAGGGTTGTTTTCTAAAGTGTCTAATAAGTGATGGTGTCACACACACACCCAGAATGCAAATAATATTTGCAGAATGTGTCAGAGTTTGTGTTTTGTTTTTTATTGCACTTTTTTAATTACATTTTCACCCAAAACAAGGCACAGTGCCACTTTGATATAGGGGGCTACTATCTGGAACATAATTTGTAGGGGTACTATGTGGGGAGCTGAGCAGCAAGATATCTGCTTACACTACACTTGAACCTCTGCATGTCAGTACAGTCGGGGAAACAAGAACCCAGAAAGGAATTCCAAAGTCTAGCAGTCCAAGAATATTAGAATATTAGAATAGAAGGCTTTCTTACATCTAGGGATTTCTACTGTGTAGGAGTGGGATTTTGCTGCTTGTCAGGTTTGTTGGGGGTATTTACGTCGAGATGGTACAAGGGCTTGTAGTTCGTTGGAGCTTCTACCATCGTAAAACAGGCAGAGGGATGCAACATTTTGTCGATGGGACCGTGACTGAAGCCCAGCTGATATTATTAGGTTAGTGACTTTCTTTTAAGCGGGAGGGACTAGTAGCAGATGCATCAGCCAAAATTTGGCAACGATACTCCATACATGGGCGAATGGTGGCCTTGTAAAAGTTTCAGGCATAAGTAGCTTTCTAGCACGGTAGAGAGAATTACTTTCTTTGCAGCAGCGTTGGCAATGCACCCAATGTATCTGCTCCAACTCTTTTTTTTTTAATAATTTTTATACTTGTGAGCCAAAGCAATCCCTTAATGTGTGAGAGACGCCGACACAGCCAGAACGAGAAGAGAAGATAAAGGAGAAGACCAAGGAAACAAAGTTGGAATCGGCAATGTTGTCAAGTGAGTCAGCACACTGTATGACACCAGCCTTCTATTATATAAAGGGCAGTTGTCTGTGCATATGTATAGCTAAACATCTAAAAGAACAAAACAAACAGCCACAAAGTTGGTATATTCTTGATCAGCGTTGCCTCGGATGAATATCTAAAATATAAAATAGTATTTCTTTGATCCTAAACTGATGCAGATTTTGTCAGGAGGAATAGGAGGTGTACTGCTAGATAATATTGTTTTATATAATTTTACCTTTGCTTAAGTATTCCAAACAATATAAAACAAAGAAAAATTCTGAAGTGACAAAGTGTATATCAAAAAGGACAACAACAACAACAACAACAACGATGATTGCTGTCATCAGTAGCAGCGGTTCTTTTTTAAGGAGCATCATTTAAACTAACGGAGCCTCGTTTGGGTAACTAGCTAGATTCATATATAGCAGATCTCACTCCAAAAACTATCATAAGGATCAACTGCAGAGAACTTCCACGCTAATCGATACTATGGTTGAAACAGTTAAATGTTAAATTTGACACACTGCTGTCAAAAATTCGCTACTCTAAATGTTGACGCTCTGTTGTCGAAACTCAACTTTAGAACGCAATGCACTGCTGACAACACTTGCTACTTTGACATCCAAATCTCAAATCAACACAGTCTCTAAAAAAATCGGTCCTGGATATGACCTTAAACTATATCCAGTGGTGAGGCCCAAGTTTGCGGGCTTTGGGGAGTGTGGAGCCACCCTTTAATTGCCATTGCTCCCAGGTCCACTCTGACCCGGAGTGTTAGTACCTGTTAGGTTCCCAACTATGGGTTGAATAGAAACCGACTTGAAAACAACAAATATATTCTATTAAAAAATTTTTCTTCTGAATCTTTGGATTCGGCATTAAATAACCTGAAAAGTGTTGATATGCCGTAAAATAAAAACAACCAACATCTAAAAAAATCAGCCTTTTATATCCAACTGGAAGCATCTTATTTGCATGTTGGGTAACAATACTGCAAGCATATAAAGAGAAAAAGCGACCATTTTTTTTCTTTTTTCTTTTTTCTTCATTCTTTTTGCCTACATGGAACTCTACAGACTACACACAAGCAGGTTTTTACTAATTTTTTCAGTTCTTAATTACAAAAGAGCAACTTATTTTGCCTTTGATAGCATTTTAGACTACATTTGCTAACTCAGTGTTTGAGAGGTAAAAAAAACCCAACTTTAATGAAATGTTCGATTATCTATGTATCTTGTGTAGAGATGAAGTGTTAGCTCCACTAATGGGGGGGCCATTTGATTTCTGAGAACTTTGACAAAAGTAGAATGAAAAAAAAAAAAGAGTCTTACCTGAAATAGCAAAACATAAAAGTGAGATAATTCTCTTTTTCTTTTTTTTTTTTTTTTAAAGATGGCGAGGATCTAATTAAGAAAAATTTTCCTTTTCTTTTTAACTATGGCTGCCAAAAAACTGCTGATAAAAGTAGGAGGTGAACACCATGTGCATTTTATTAAATTGTTGACTCCGGCCTTTGTCTGAAGTCGATATATTATAAACATACAAAGGAGATAACTCTCTTTTTTAAAGGTGTTGACGGCCCAATTTAAAAGTGTCTTCTCGCTCTTAGTTAAAAAAAAAAGAAAAAAAAACATGGTTACCATAGCATTTGAACATTTTGTCTACATGTAACTCTACAGACTGGACACAAACAGGTTAGTACTAATTTTTTAAGTTCTTAATTACAGAAAAGCAACTTATTTTGGTAGCATTTTTGATCACAGATACCCATGTAACAGTTTTTTTTTCAAGGAAACTTAGGTAAGTCTCTTCCACGCTGACTAGGGAATTTCAAATCTTGAGCTATGTTGATGGCACAACTCCAGCATCCTATATAACCATAATAAGAACGCTTTTTTTTTTTTTTTCGCTATCAATGATATCAATGTCCATAAGGTCTTGCAACCATACAGTTGCCACATGTTCCAGTTTAATATTGCAAATCTAATTATTGCTCTGTGGTTGTGTTATGATCGTTGGCGGTTTTCTTTTTTTTCTTTTTTGGAAGTTGCTCTATACAAGGCATGAAGTTACTTGATGTAAAGAGCTAAAAAGAATGAAATGGGATTGACACAAAGATACAAGATGCCCATTGGCCTTAGTCTGGAAAAGACCAAAGTTATATGTAGGAGGAAAGCAGTTAGCAGGAAGAGAGTTACACAAGCCTGCAGGTTTTGGTCTGCATTAGACAAAGGTCACGTCTCACTTACAAGGACCATTGTACTGCAATCATAAGAGCTATAAGAATGGTCACAAATCTTGCATATAAGGTGTCATATGATGAATAATGACTGTAGTTTTGATTCATGTTTTGATGACCAGCTTCGTCACCAGAAACTGAGAGTAGATTTCTTGATAGCAAAAGAAAGCTACCACGTCTAGCTTATTCATCAAGTCAGTAGATCACAAGCAAGTATCCAAACTATCAAGGGAATGTGTTTGTTCCTGTCACCTTGCACGTCTGAAACTCTGATCTGCCACCTCTTGTGCACCTAGAACTTGCAACAATAGCAGACGACACTATTGCTGCCACTATCTGTGTGAAAGATAGCACAGAGGAATCTGCTGGAACTTTCAAGAAGGTCGAGACTTTCAGCACAGATCATAATTTCGGTACTTTCCCTAAGTCACTCCTGTTCCATGTCTTTTATGCATATCAAAAGCTTCCCAGCACACCCCAAGTTATTTCACTATAATAATAAGATCATTTGCATAGATTCAACTCATGGGACACCAGTGCAAAATTCCTGTGTGTACACGTTAACTTTACAATAAAAAAAAAGTAGAAATCTTTTATTTATGTAAACATGCACCTGGCTGCATGTTTAAAATGATATATGTGAATGGCAGCTTACCTGAGAATTCTTCTTTCAAACTCCTTAGCCTAACATTCACGGGCAATATGAATCTGAACAAATATATTGAGGACATTGCGAAGGCTGCTGCAAAGAAGGTGGCTTCCACCTATCATGTTAAAAGATTACTCACACCTGAGAGTATCCTGTACCTTTACAAAGTTACTGTTCACCCATGCATGGAGTATTGTTGCCACATCTGAGCTTGTGCATCTAGTCTCTCTCTTGAATAAGGTCGAAAAAAGAGTCTACAATCTAATAGGTCCTACTTTGTCAACTAAGCTCCAACCTCTGTCACATCGCCACAACGTTGCATCTCTGTGCCTGTTTTACAAGTAGTTTAATGGAATGTTCTCTGATGAACTCGTTGAAGTTATGCTCCCCTCATGGTACGTATTCCTGACAAACTTGCTTAGCAACAAAATCACACCATCACTGTTGAAGTCCATAACTGCCAGAAAGCTTTCTACTCTAATAGTTTCTTCTCTTGAACAGCTGAACTTTGGAATTCCTTTCCTGCTACCTGCTTCTCTGACTGCATAGATAGGCAAAAGTTTAAATGTAACACAAGTCAACATCTTATTAATCTTTCCTAGGCATGGTCTCAAATAGTAGCCCCTTACATCAAAGTGGCGATATACCTTGTAAAAAAAATGGCCGACATTGCAGGTGATAGATGTTCAACCAAAGGAAAAAGGGGAGAAAGACACAGAGAATTGAAAATATCTCTGATTTCACACAGGAGATTTTCTTTATTTGAAATAAAATAAGTACCTCATTAAACAAGGTTTAGACTGCAAGCATCCCACTGGAGAAAGATAATGTCTGAGATTATCGGCAGATAAGCTCGTTTGAATTGTCTAGCCAATATTTCAAGTAGTCAGCTTCTGGGTGGTCGAATGGTGACCACTGACAAAGGTCAGAATCTAAGATTTCCGGTTACAGGTGATTAGATTTCAGGAGATAGGAAGGAGAGACATCCGGCCCTTTAGGCATGACACAGTTGTTTTTTCTGAGGGCTTGCAGGCAGTTGGGCCAACATACCTCTCGAGGCAAGGTGGGTTTTTGAAACTCTCATTGGACACACATTTCGGTTTGCACAGGTAAGTTTGCTATTTAATCTAGGAAAACGAGTACCATTTTAACGTCTAGAGACAAATAAACCCCTGTTAATTGGTTTCAATTTCTTTCTTTTAACAATTACATGAAATCTTCTCAACCACTGATTGCTATGAGTAGTAACACTATCTGAGAGCTCATCGTTCAAACTCCTCAGCTCAACATTCACAGGCAACATGAATCGGAACAAATACATTGAAATTAGTTAATCAAGTGCTCATCCAGCACCTCATAAATGCTAAACTTCTTTCTGATCAACAACATGGATTTAGACAAGCCCGTTCTATTATGGATATCCTAATGGTCATCTCTGAACGTGTATACTATGCACTGGATAAGGACAAGGAAGCTAGGATAGTAGCACTTAATATATTCAAAGCTTTTGACAAGGTCTGGTATGAGGGCCTTCTGGTGAAAATTCATTTATACAGTATTACTGGAGGAATATTTAATATAATCGGATCCTTTTTAGCCAGAAGATCCAAGTCGTTCTTGAAGGCCGTACATCTAAACATGATATTAATACAGGTGTGCTTCAAAAATCGATATTATTAATTTTAAAACATGTTAAATGGGTATTTCATATGGGTTTTCATTCCTTAATCTGAATTTGTTAGATTTTCTTCTTTTTTTTTTTTTTTTTACTAGAGAAAGGTAATTTGCTTGAACCATTGTTTATAAAAAGATATGGAGGAACATAAGAAACTGGACAAACAAAAGAAGGTCTTATTTTTTTTGTTATTTTTTTTTTTTAAACTGTCTATCCATACGATATTTCAATGCTTTTCTTTTTTTAAAAGGACATCCTTTGGTTCCTTTTCTTTTAAAAAAAGAGATGATACTCTCGAAATATTAACACCGCCAACATCCCGGTTATTTCAAACACTAAGTTCATATTTACTGATTTGTATTGTGATTTTCTTGAAAAATAAATGGATATACGAAGTTAAATAAAAAATAACGAAACAAATAAAACCTTTCGTTCGTCCATAGATCAAACCAATACAACAGCCGGTGCCCTGCATTGCTGTAGCCTTCTTATACTCCTCCATATCTTTTTTTTTTTTTTTTTTTTACTTGGGAGTCATCACATATTAAAGCCCGAAGGCCACTCGAGGATAAGGTTAATGAATGTAAAGTGGTAGTGTAGTAATCGTTACTGGTGTAAATTGGCCAGAAATTGATTATTTATGGGGACGGCTCAACATGAACTTGTTTACATTGGACTTGAAGACTACCATGTTATATTTAACCAGGAAGTAGGCCAACAGAACAGTGTTCCACAGGTGGCCAATTCTAGGAAAGAAGCTTTGTTCATGGAATTAAATTTTTTTCATATGGCAAACATTGTTTATTTAAGTAAAAAAAAAAAAACAACATTTTATATGCATTTGTTTATTCAAAATCATGTGTCTCTTTATTTATAGGAATTTGTTAATAAATGGAAAATTGATCAATTATTTTATTGTGGTCCTTAATATTGGCACTTCTGCATTACACGGACGGCGCCATTGTTAGGGGGTGATAACTCCAATTTCTTCTTGGTCAAATAACACGGCAAATAAATAACAAACAAGATCTTTTTTTTTCCCCCACACACAAAAATATTTGAAAACCAAAACATTTATAGTATAAAAATGTATCGAAATATAATTGTAAAAACATTTATTAAAAAGTCTACATAAGAAAATATAATTTTAATAAAATAATTTTTGAATTAAAGCAACATTGGACTCCCCCCTCCCCACCCGGAAACATTTTTCGAATTAAAGCAACATTGGATTTTTTTTTTTTTTTTTTCAAAAATATGTTTTGAATTAAAGTAAAATTGTCACTGTAACAAAATATAGTTTTAATTTTTTTTGTGGCACCTGTTATATATATATATTATGTTTTATAGTTTTAAATTTTTAATTAATAAACAATTTAAAGGGAATGAAATAAATGACCTTGGTCGACATATTGTTACTTTTGAATCAGGTTGAAACTTAAGGGACCAAGAAGTGCCACCTGGCGACAATTTAGAGTAATGCGCGCGCAAAAAAGAAAAAAAAAAAAAATGGTGCCGTTCGTTCAATGCAGAGGTGCCTTAATATTTGGTATGTAAAACACAAAAAAAAACACACACACACACACACATGAAATTAATCTCACAGGGAAATTTTCCATCTGTTTTTTATATCAATTATCTAAGAACATTTGCATTACCGCAGCTGCATGATCGACTGGCCTGTTATAGGGATGATCTTGTACCTAAGTAAATTATGCATTTGGCAAATACTTTCAGTAATTAACTTTTACCATGTTACCCCTGCCCCTTAGTAATATGCAACATTTTTGCATGTTCGCATTGCTTCTTCTTTAAATGTTAAAGAAGGTGGAGAGGAGAAGGGAATTTTTTTTTTTTAAATTCTTTCTTTCCTTTTGAGCTGATTCCAAATTTTATTGAACTCTGCCGACTTAACTTAGGGAGAGACTTGTCTTTTTATCCGATTCATGTAAGCAGATTCTTTCGACCGACTTACTTCTGCGTTTGTGCTTTCTTATCTATGAATTTGAATTTCATTCCAACTGAAAAGAAACATATCAATATCTCCATCTATTCAAAAATCTGGTGACCATGGAGAAAGAAGCCAGTTCCATCACAACCCCATTCAAACTACCTACAAATCTAAAAAAAAAAAAAAAAAAAAAAAAAAAAAAAAAAAAAAAAAATGCAGAAATGACACAAGAACAAAAATCGGTTCTTATTTAAAACTAACCTGGGTGCCCGGCGTTGCCCGGGTGTTTGGAGGTGTGTGTTGAGCAAAAAAAAAAAAAAAAAAAAAAAAAGTGGTAGTAGGCAGGTAGATAGGCAGGCTCGAACCCGTGAATGTGGGGAGAGGTGTTAAAAAAAAAATGGTAGTAGCGTGGGGGGGGGGTATCAAAACAACAGTAGGCAGCCAGGGTGAAGAGAGGTGGTTTTTTTTTTGGTTTTTTTTTTAAACGGAAATAGTAGATAGGCAGGCTCGAGCCTATGACGCGAAGGTGGAAAAGAAAATGAAAGAAAATCGGACGTCTTAACCGATGTCTACATGACGCAACCGGAAGTCAAAAGCATTGAAATTAACCGAAGTCAATCCAATGGTGACGATGACTTGCTAAAATGTCGGCGAAAAAATCGACCCCTTCTTATACAAAACGGCCGAGTTTAGGGTGAAGGAATTAATGTTTTTGACCAATTATTCAATATTTGTCGTCTGAAATGTCGAGCTTCAAAATGATACCAATATTGTCGGGATCCGTGCCTCTGTTGAAATTTTTTGCGAGAGATACATACAGACATATACTTAAACAGACAGGTGAGATTTATATTATAGAGTGGGAGGGGGGGTCTTTGCCATAGCGTAAAATATGATTAAAGATGATATTTTAATTTTCCAGATTTCGGATATATTATTATAGAGTCATGATTTCAAATGTAAAAAAAAAAAAAGTTTTTGGGTGCCATCAGTTAGAAACGAAACCGAAACTGTAGCATTCAAAGCTGGTGACGTTACCAATGTACCAACGTGACACACATAGACTGATTAAAAATTAAAAAATAAACTAAGATGAATGTACAAAATGTATAACGATTTTTTCAATTTTAATCTATTTTTGCCCCCTTAAAAACTATTTTAACCGGCTAAAGACCCATAAAAGAACGGTCCATAAAAAATCCAATCATTTGAGGCCTCTAGCGCCGCTCTGCGACTTCTAGTTTCAAAGGAGATAGAGTTTGAAGATATGGAGACAGACAGACATATAACCTTTTATATATTACACTAGCAGGCTGCCCGGCATTGCCCGGTCATAAAATATGCTTAAAATATATTTTGATTAATGCAGATTTTGTATTTATGTTACATTGGAACCAATATATAAATATATAGTAATGATTTAAAAAGTTAAAAAAAAAATAAATAAAAATGACTCGTGCACCACCACTGAGAATCGCAACCAAAATGTTTAGTTTACGATTTACTTTTTCCTTTGACGTTAATGCCCGAACTATGGAGACATGTTTGATGCAAGGCTAAAAATTAAAACATGAACCAAAAGCTTATGCATGCATATTCGGAATACTCTTGTTCGATCTTCACCTTGTTAATTTTTACGCTTTTGAATCGATTTTCCCCAGCTAAAACTGCAATATAAAGTTTCGCATGGGTTCGAATACCCTATATATTAAGTTTCATGTCTTTAGACCAAAAACTGACAGAAGAGTTTGTTAGGCAAAATTTTTTAAATATATATATATATATATATATATATATATATATATATATATATATATATATACGCATACATAAATATATATAGAAAAAGGTTTGTGTTTATTGCCACCTTTTTACGCAAATATTACACAAGTATAAATCATGTAGAATATCTACAATTACACGTAATAGTGTAAAGATGATCATCCCATAAGAAAAGTGAAAAAAACTAATGAGGAATTAATTTGAATTAATGCTTAAAAGAATATGCAAATTAGTGAGACCATTTACAGATGAATGGAATTCCATGACCCATATATAAGAAAGTTGTATTTTCTTCTTAAATAAATAGTTAAATAAATAGAAAAAGGCTTGCCTTTTTTCTTTCTTGGCCTTCGGGCCAAGATCAAAGAAACAAACGACTTTTTTTTATAAAACTTTGTTTACAAATTTATTTTATTGCTTACTAGCAGGACCTGTTAACCGGCGTTGCCCGGTGAAAGCATGCCCTCTACACACACTCGTAAAAAATTACACTACAGTTGTTGTTAGTGGCCTATCACTAAAATCGTAATGTTAAGAACGGCTTTCAGAACTGACACCCCTAACCTCCTCATGTTAAGAACGTTGTATGGAATAGACACACCCAACCTCACCATAGTAAGAACGGTTTTCGGAATAGACACTCCATTTTATGAGGGGGGGGGATTGTCACAGTATTTGCCCCAAGTTTAAACTTGATATATATTGTCAGCATACCCACCCGCAAAGACTATAAACCAAAAAAGAAATTGGGGGTGGGGGCAGTGTTGTATGGAGAGAAGCATACTTGTTTATCACGCATGTGTATAACAGTGAATTACAGTGCATAATGCATGGCATTATTTCTCAAAAACTATTAGTCTTTGCCAAAGTTAAAAGAAATTGTCTTATTAAGCATAGTCTAAAATCTAAAGAAGTCGTCAGTTTTAAGGAAATTGTGCAGATGAAGCTAAGGTAAAAAATTACCTAAAAAAGAAAAGTTAATGTGTGAGCAGTGTTCAAAATGAGTTCTGAAAAGAGAACTAAACAAAAAAACAATTGTAGTAAAAAAAAAACAACAAATATATAACAAATAAGTCTATCCATAGGCAATGTAATCGAAGGGGAAATTTGTACTTTAGTGGCATAAATTATTTGACAGACAAAAAAAATTTTTTTAAATTGGCGTAAATATAGTCAGATACAAACTGAATCAAAATTAATGAAAATGAGAATTTTTCTGGATGTAATTCAGGCTTTGAATGTAGAAATGTGTTTTATATAATAAGGAATAGTTTTTATGATTTAGTAGTCTGTCAACAAACGAAGCATCCACTACTGTGGTATTAAATAATAAAAAAAGGAATAAAAATAGAATCCAAAATGCCCCCTACAAAACAAAGGGAAATAAAAGCAAAAAAAAAAAAAGAAAATATGATCGAGTAAAGGTTCAGAAGATGCTCCAAAATCGAAAACGATATTTTTTATTAAATCCAAACATTAAACTTTATTTTTAATGTTAAAGACGAATGTTTTTAAAACGCTACCATAACACATACTGTTTAATTAAAAAAAAAAAAAAATAGTTGCCACAGCTTATTTGTAAATGTTATCATATAAAAGAAATATTGTTTGTTGCAATATTTTGGATGTGTAATGGGGTAGTTATTTATTTGCCGCCCTCCTCGGCATATTTGGCACAAGGCCGGAAAGTGGGGATCCAGCAGGCTCCCCTAAAGGAGGAGCACTCCTGCAATTGTAAAAATTGCCTGAGTAACCTACATTAATGATCTTCCAAATCACATCCTTACATCATTTGTAGACATTTATGCTGACGACACTACCATTTATGGTAGCACATCTAAGACAGTAAATGACCAAGTTCTCTCCAATTCTCTCTCCTCTGATCTTGAGCACGTAGTACAATGGGGAAAGGAGTGGCTGGTTACTTTTAATGCATCTAAAACCAAGCTTCTCTCTTTACATCATCAACATTCTAATCCACATTTGGCATCAATTGAAATGAATGGCTCTTGTCTTCAGGAGGCCTCAAGTTTTAACAAGCTTCTGGGCTTGACCATTACTCCTGATCTTAAATGGAATGCGTACATCAAATCTGTTGCCAAGGCCGCTGGAAAAATTGTGGGATCTTTCTATCGATCCGGTAAATATCTCACTGCTGATGATATTCTCTATCTATATAAGAGCCAGGTACGTCCAAGGATGGAATACTGTTGCCACATCTGGGCAGGAGCTGCTAGAAAGGACTTGTCCTGCCTTGATAGAATTCAAAATAGACTTCGTAGCCTCGTAGGAGATGTCCTTTTCTCCTCCTTGCAACCTCTATCTCACAGAAGAGATGTTGCGAGTTTGTCTCTGATGTATCGTTATTTTCATGGAAAGTGTTCGACTGAGCTTCAATCTATGGTCCCCCCTCGCCAAACTTTCACAAGAAACACTCGTCTAGCTGTAAACACTATCAATAATTCCCCTCTTTATCTGTGCCTAAACCTAAACGTAGATTCCATGAACAAAGCTTCTTTCTTAGAACTGCACGCCTGTGGAATTGTCTTCCGTTTTCCTGCTTTCCGGCTGACTACAATATGGTTGTGTTCAAGTCTAAAGTAAATAAGTTCTTGATGAGCCGTTCCATATAAGTTATCAAATTTACCAAATTTTCATTACTAATGATTACTATATTGTCCAATTTCTACTGTACACTCTTTAACCCTTATCCTTGAGTGGCCTCTTGGCCTTGATAATGTGGTGATGCCTATGTAAAAAAAAAAAAAAAAAAAAAAAAGTAACCCCGTCGGCATTCCCCGGTAGAGGCGCCTTAGGCAGTAAGCAATGAACTTACTCCACCAGAAACCCCAGTAGCAAGGTCTAGGAGGGTGGACCTCCTAGGTATTACCCAAGTGGCGTACCTCAGTCCAACAAGTGCTGGGCCAGTTCCCGGCCCCTCACCTGTCGGGCTGTGTCAAGTGACGAATCTTTGACGAGTACTACTACCCTGTCTCCCTGTAGCCGAAGCCGCTAGGAGACACATCCCATCACACAAGATGTGTAATGGGGTATGATCCCACACAGTCGGACGATTCTATTTATAAACGATGCTGCTAGGAACTGACAAATTGAATTAATTCACGTTCTCCTACCAACCAATCAAAAACCAGAATTGCTCCATAAATATTAAACCTTTTCTGTAGCAATTTCGCATGTTTTTTCCGTCTCGACACAGTAAGAATATTTTGCTCTGTGGAACTGTCTACTGCAAACTAATCACCTCTCAGGACTTGTGTGTAACAACGAACCATCGGAAACTGTTCTGTCTACTGCAAACCAGTCACCTCTCAAGACTTGTTTAGAACAACGAACCATCGGAAACTGTTCTGTCTACTGCAAACCAGTCACCTCAAGACTTGTTTAGAACAACGAACCATCAGAAATTGTTCTGAAACTAAACGTGGCTTACACTTCTAGAGTTTGTAAATTTTCTTTTTTTTAGAACCGTACCATGTCACTTACTGTTAAATCAAAGGAAATGTTTTCATGTAATGAAAGTATCACTGGATCGGTGGTTTTATGTTAATACTCAGGTGGAGAGAACAGCTTGTATTCATGTGTTAAAAGATCAGTTCATTTGACCATCGCATAGTTTAGGATGCTGAAACCGTACATGCTAGATAGAAAGCTGTGACAAATTTATGTTAATACCCAGGTGGAGACAGCTTGTATTTCGTTTACTTTTTTCTTGGATTAAAGAGAAATAATTGTCTTTACTTTTAATTGCCACCATTAGTGCTAAGTGCCAATCTGAATAAGCACTGAAATGTGTTTATCAGCAAAACAATGGAGAGGAAGTTGTTCACCGGGGTAGACAAAGGAATCTGAATGCGATTGTTAGTCAGGGTGTGCCAAACAACAGGCCGGATATAAAAGGTAGATGTACTTAGAGTTAGTGCGTGGGTGGTTTTAGGTGTGGTCATGAATTTTGCAACAGTTTTTACAACAATTGGAAATGTTCTTGGGTGTGACGGTTGATGACGAGGACAGTTAATGCTTACAATTGGTGCATTGTATTTTTTTGCATTCTTTTGATGATGACAAGAAACTAAGCCGCTTCTCATTTATTCAGTAATTTATAATTATTGTACGATCTTTGTAGCATTGTTCTGTTTCTTTTAAAAATCTAATTTTTAACTTCTGTAAAGCCAGATTGGTCTAAAATTCTGACCCTCATACACTGTAGAGGGCCGATGGTGTCACACACGCACTCAGAGTGCAATTAATATTTACAGAAAGTTTTGGAGTCTGTGTTTGCTTTAGAGTTGTTTTATTTTTTACTAGCAGTTCAGCCCAGCTTTGCTCGAGCCCTATGTACTGTTCATAACTTTATGTGCCTATGTATGCATATATATTAAAAAATTTGACATGTCCAGGTAACCTACATTTAAAATTTCAAGTGTTTAGATCCCAAATTGGCAGAGGAGTTTGGTAGAGTCTACAAAGGTCAACTCTTTCAGCTTTGACCTCTTGGCAGCCAAATTTTCGCCCCAAAACTGATTAAAATGTTTGCTGCATGTCAGAATACTCTTTATGTAAAATTTCAAATGTTTAGACCCAAAATTAGCTGAATAGTTTGCTAGATACCACAAAGGTCTAATCTTTTGAACTTTGACGCGTTGTCAGCCAAATTTTCGCCCAAAAATCGATTAAAAAGCTTGCCTTATGTCTGAATACAGTTTATGTAAAATTTCAAACGGTTTAACAAAACATTGGCGGAGTAATTTGGTAGAGACAGCAGAGATAAATTTTTTAAAACTTTGACCCCAATTTTGACCCCTTAAAATTTATTATTTTGTGTTTAAATCAAGTTAAATGTTTGATCCGTGTCCAAGTAACCTACATCTAAAATTTCAAGTGTTTAAAACCAAAACTGTCAGAGGAGTTTGGTAGATTTTCAAAGGTCAAATCGTTGAACTTTAACCCCTTGACAGTCAAATTTCTGGCCAAAAACTGATTAAAACGATTTTCCCAAATCTCAATACCCCTTATGTCAAATCTCGAGTCTGTAGACTGAAAATTGACAGAGTAGTTTAGTAGGCAAATGTACACACACACACACACACACACACACACACACACACACAATTTCACTTTTATAGATATATAGATTTTATACTTTTAAGCCAGCGCACTCCATTGGGAGTCATCAATGTATGGGAGACGATGACAGCGCCAGCATCAGAAGCGAAAACAAACAAGAAGAGCATGGAAACAATGTTGGGGTCAGCGATGTTGTAAGTGAAGAGACGTGGTCTTACAGTACAAAGATAATAGCATTATTTTACCTAGCAGGGACGGGTACATCAGCAATGTTGAAGAAATTTAACCTAGAGTAATTGTCAGTAGCCAATGGCAAAAAAAACCTTAAGTCAAAATAAATTTCTTTTGTAATATTATACTGCTACGCCCCCCCACCGCCTCCCCGTCATCAGCTCAAGAGCCAAAACCCTGAAGAATGTGAAAAAATGATTCATCTGAAAGGAAAGGTGATCGAAAGTAAGATAAGTAGTCAGCTTAAAGTGGTTATATATACATATATGATGGACTCTCCCTACGATTTCGATGAATGAGCTTCTGCTACAACCAAGTTGATCGGAAATCCACACAGATTGGAAAGGATGAAGGCTTTGTGTAGAACCATCCACACTTTTTGGTATGACTGCTAACCTTTGTTGGTGAAGATGACTGCCACAGAAAGTATATGGAAGACCGCAGGTTTTTACATCAGAGTTTCCTTTTCCTAGAGGCATGTCTTAACGAAGACTGGGTATGCATTTCTCCCGGTGAATTAACGCGCCCCCAGACCCCAACCTGGAAATTTATACATATCATTAATATTATATATATATATATATAAATATATAAATATACACAAATATACATATACACACATACATACATATATATATACACATATACATACCTATACATACATATATATATATATATATATATATACATACATATACACACACACATATATATAAACACATATAATGGTTGTATAGATTGATTTCCTAGATGTAAATCCAATGAAACCCGTGTGATTATTAAAGAGTGCTCAATGGAGGACAGAGCTGATGTATATTCTGTTTATTATACAGACATTATTGGAGGGATATTGAAAACCTTTTCAGCATTTTCAATATCGCTCCCTTTTTTTTTTTTGTCTGGTGAAGTGGTCTCCTTGAATTAAGATTCCACTGAAACATGTATGCACATATGTAACCCATAATTTTTGTATAATAAACAAACTACATACTAGCTCTATATACCCGGCATTGCCAGGTCGAAACATATTTGTATGCAGAGGGTTTAGTCACATCCCATTCAAAATACACCAAATATTCTAACTTTTTACGATTTTCCTGAAAGTGGACCACGTGTTGGATTTATGGAAGCAAAAAACACATCCATTTTCGTCTATGAAAATTAAAACGAGAAATAACTACTCACAGCTTAAATAAACTTACTTCTGTTTTTAAAGGCAATTGGTGTCGGTGATAAGTATTGAAAATAAATTAATAAATAAATTAATAAATAGAAAATAAATGAAATAAATCAACTTCCCTCCCTGACAAAATTGCCTCGGAGATGGGTATATATGCTGATGACACCACACTCTATAACAGGCACGACAGGAAAACAAATGGACACATATCTAAAGTAAAGAAATGGCAGAAACACTAGAGGATGACCTCCAATCTGTAGTGGAATGGGGATAAAAATGGATGGTCACGTTCAATGCCGCCAAGACTAAACTAGTTTCCTTCAATAATTACAAGAAACCTTCTCTACCACCAATAGCAATGGCCAACGGCTCTTTATCTGAGAGTACATCTTTCAAACTCCTTGGCCTAACGTTCACAGGAAACATGAGTTGGAACAATTACATTGAAAGCATTGCCAGGGCCACTGCAAGGAAGGTAGGATCTCTCTACCGTGCTAGAAAACTACTAACACCCGAAAGTATCCTGTACCTCTACAAGGCCACCATTCGCCCATGTATGGAGTATTGCTGTCACTTTTGGGCTGGTGCATCTGCTAGTAGTCTCTCGCTCCTTGACAAGGTTCAAAAGAGTCGCCAATCTGATAGGCCCTGAACTGGCATCTAAGCTTCAGCCTCTGTCCCATCGACGAAATGTTGCATCCCTGTGCCTGTTCTACAAGTATTTTAATGGAGAATGCTCTGACGAACTGCAAGCACTTGTGCCCCCACGACGTAAACACCCTCGATAAACCCGACAGGCAGCTAAATCACACCCCCACACTGTAGAGATCCTCAGATGTAAAAGATCTTTCTACTCCAGTAGTTTTTTCCCCAGAACTGCTAGACTTTGGAATTCTATTCCAGATCCCTGCTTCCCCAACTGTACTGACGCGCAGAAGTTCAAGTGTAACGTGAACCGACATCTTGCTGCTCAAATCCCTACATAGTGCCCCCACGACGTAAACACTCTCGACGAACCCGACAGGCAGCTAAACCCCAGTAGATGTGGCCCCTGATAGTAGCCCCTTACACCAAAGTGGCAATGTGCCTTGTTTGGGGTGAAAATGTAATTTTAAAAAAAAAAACAAAAAAAACTTTAAATAAGATTTCTAACTAGAACAATTAGGACAATTTTATTTCAACAAACAATAACATGGAGATAATTATTAAAATGGATTGTCTTTAATGTAATATGCAAATGAGGTTAATTCTTTAATGCAGATTTTCGTTTGAATAAATAATGAATAGAAATCATGCGAGATTGAAGATGCGTACACGCCCGTTTCTAGTATGAAAATTCATTTGTGAAACAGTACATCTTTTGTACATATTAATCAAATTGTGAACAAACAAACAGAAATACAACTTTGTTGTAATATAATAATAGTAATAACAATAGTGAAGCTTATATATATCTTCAATAGTAACCTATCATTTTGACTTTTCTTTAATTTTCAAATCACATACCAAGTAAAGACAGACCATTCTATGGTAGAAAGAAGACAAGTTGAGCCTACTTCCGGTGCACAATTTTGATTCAGGATCCTTACACCCACTACAATTATACATTTTTAAAAGAATATTTAGAGCTAAATTAATAACCACAAGATGGCAGTTAGTTTGTTTTTATTGTAATTTAATAAAAAATATTTGAATAAAAAGTTTAAGAAGAAAAATACCAATTTCTCTTCTATTGAAGAATTAATAATAATAATAATAATAATAATAATAATAATAATAAAATTGTAATGTTGGCATAAACTGGTACCACACAAATTAGTTGAGAAGGATCAAGGAAGATGAACAGCATAAACCAGACCTCCACTTGTACAAAGTAGACTGAGATCTTGGAGAGGCTTAATGCCCCCCAAATTCAACAGAAGACCAATAGTGATTACCAACAAGAAGTCAATGGCAAACAGCTGTTACGATAATACAAATTCATTTGCAAAGGTTATTGAAAGAAGTGGAGAGTACTGGAAATGTAGGGAGATTTGTTGTCACCCAGACTCCAGGGAACACTACTGGATGTTATCAGGGAGTAATACTACTACTAATGATGATGACTATGAAGAAGAGGAGGAGAAATCGAAAAAAGAAATTAAAATCCAAAAGAAAATTTTCCAATCTGTTTGGAGCTAATTAATTGGCAATCCTTAATCATGAAACTGAAAATACAATTGAAACATTTTTTTTTTAATTTATTTCTATTGTAAAAGATTTTTTTTCACCTCCACAGAAGATGGCCTTATTGTGTTCACAGCTGCAGAATATGATAGATTCCCAGAAAGTGTGTGTGTGTGTGTGTGTGTGTGTGTGTGTGTGTGTTTTGTAATGCAATCATTAATGGCTGGCAGCAAAAGAATCTAAAATCAATCCCACTTGAAATTCAATCACAACCAAAGAGAACGAGTGGGTTGCAACACTGACAAACATCGTTTTTATAGAAGAATTAATTACCAAATTGCCAATTAACCTCTTTGAAATTGTTTTCAGAATTAAATCTTTGTGATTATTCAGAATGGTATCTCACACCAAAATTTTGATTTCGTTTTATCTATATATGTCACGCTTACATCTTTTTTCTTCCGAGTGATTGTCATTTAATTGTTAAGACCTTCCATTTCTTGTCATAAATACTTTCACCAAGAATTCTTCATAAGTTTTGGTTATAGCTGAAGGAACTCAAGTTATATATATAACTCGAGTTCTTTTAGCTATAATCGAAACCAAAACTTATGAAGAATTCTTGGTAAAAGTATTTATGACAAGAAATGGAAGGTCTTAACAATTAAATGACAGTCACTCGGAAGAAAAAAGATGTAACAAAATAACACACGCTACCATATTAACATATAGGAACTCAAGTTTTATATATATATATATATATATATATATATATATATATATATATATATATATAACTTGATTTGCTCCAGCTATAACTGAAACCAAAACTTAAGAATTCTTGGTAAAAGCATTTATGTAACGACCAAATGTAACTGTTTATCCTCGAATAAATAAATATAACTATTTGTTCTTTAATATATATATATATATATATATATATATATATATATATATATATATATTAGTGAGAAAACAACATGGCTGACAAGAGCCTAACATTATTTACGATTTACCATTAACTAGTCCCCCGTATGTTAGGCTTGAAACCAACGGTACCAATGTTTTTCTGACCTTCTGTACAATTTTAAATAAATATATATATATATATATGTGTGTGTGTATGTTTTTTTCATAAGTTTTGGTTTCTGTTTCGATTCAAGCTGATGCCCCTAAGTCATATGAATATATCTTTTTATATTTTTGAAATCACAACTTTATAATATATAAGAATCGATAGAAAATTGATTCTATAATAATATATACGAAATCTGCATAAATTAAAATATTAAAAAATATCATAAATTAAAATATAAGCGTATTTTATGACCGGGCTACACTGGGCATCCCTGCTAATTTAGATAAATACTTTTGCAATTTTAACAAAAGATCCACACTAATATCGGGGCGTCTCCATTTACGCTGAACATCCACAAAATGTCGACATCAATATATTACATATGAATGAGTCCCCTGTGGAATTTCCAAAGATCCTGCTAGTTGTGATACTATTGGTGTTGGAAAGTTAGGTAGAAAAAAAAGTACGACAAAAGACAAGAGGAAATAAGTTTATTCGTGAACAAAAGTATAGGAAATAGGGTTGGTGGAAAGACAATGAGTAGGAAGTTACTCACCAAGGTATACAAAGGAAGCTGAATAGGACTGTTAACCCTTTATGACCTGGTTGAACTAATTCCTTCAGTCGTAAATAGATGAATATAACGGCATAAATAAAGTGGGAATTGATTCAAACACGCCTTGTACATATTACTTCAGTATCTGGGTAGATGCCAGATACCTCCAGATTGCAACTTTTCATTACTTACATTCAGTATGCCGGCATCTGTCTCAGAGAGTGGAGGATTTCATTTGTTATCATAAACACATTTTTTTCAAGCACTATGGATAATAATCAAGGTAAGTTTATGAAATGCAAAAATTCCCAATAGTAGTTTAACCATTAAACTTCATAATTTTTCCAGTTTAAAGACAATCATAGTATCATAACCCCTTAAACTAACTAAAATTAATAATAAAGTTTTTTATCATCTACATCATAATTCAGATTATAAAGGGTTAATCAAGGTGTGACTAGTCATTTAATTTCTAGTTATATCCCATACTTTATTGATGTGTTGATATTTGTCTGAGATATATTGTTTCCAGGCTTCTCTCCTGCTTTCTTTTTAATAGTGCAACATGCATTCGCATAGTGTTGTTGATAATTTTGTAAATTGATTGTAGTTGGGTTGTGATAATATTGACGCCCGTCCCAAGTGTTAACAGAAAAAAAAAAAAAAGAAGTTTATCAGTGAAACAAAGATATAGGAAATAGGGTTGGTGGAAAGATAATGGATACGAAGTTGTTCATCAAGGAACACAAAAGAAAGTTGAGGTGGGATTGTTAGTCAATGTGTGAGGATGATTGGGGAAAAGAAGATCAATGTATTTTAGAGTTAGTTTTAGGAGTGTCAATGAGTTTTGCCGCAGTTCACGACAGTTGGACAGTCTTAGGTTTGTGAAAGTTGAAGGTAAAACACAATCGAACGCAGGTTGTATTACCAAACATATCGCAATGTGTGGCTTGGACCAGATGGGGAAGTAAATTGATCAATGAACTGATGATACAGTCTTGACAGTAAACGTAAATGTGGACCTTAGCGTTCAGAGGGTCAATAGTGTTACACACACACATTCAAACGATGCAACCGATATGTATGGAAAGTATCAGAGTGTGTTTTTTTTCTTTCTTTATTTTATTTTATATACTTGTGAGCCAGTGTACACCCCTCGGCAGTTGCCAATGTGTAGGAGATGATGATACTGCCAAAACGAGAAGAGATGAAAGAAAAGAAGTCCACGGCACACAACGTTAGGGTTGGTGATCATTGTAGAACGAGGTAAAACATGGTTTAACAACAACAGAAATTAATAAAATCTCATCTAAAAATATATTCATCGTAAACTTTTGCTCACTTTCAATTGCAGCTGTTCATCAACTTAACCGTATTCATCGATTTAACGTTTGATACTAATTTGACACAATATTTTCAATTTGCAAGACAAATCTGCAAGAATTTTTCTGCATAACTGAATGAAAAAAATTATAAACAACATTGAGAGAATATAAATGTGGATGTTAGCAAGTAGCACATCGATGGTGTCACACACCCACCTGATATTTTTAGAACGTGTCGGAGTTTGTGTTTTGTTTTATTTTATTTTTTTATACTTGTGAACTTGTGCACATCCCTCTGAACAGCTGCCAATGTGAGAAATGATGCCACATTAGAAGAGAAGGTGTAAGAGAAGAGACCACAGCATCCAACATCGGAGTCGGCAATGTTGTCAAATTGAATAACACGTGGTATCACAATATCTAAAAACTTTTAATGTGGCCACATTGTCATGGTCATGGTTGCAGCATTCACCCTGGGTCGGTTAGGCTGGCTCTTTCCAACAAGTTCACCACATCCTGAACACTGGTTGACCAGGCATAGTGAGTTATGAGTGCAAGGGGTCAGAATCAATTCAGCATCCCGCTTCACTCTCCTGAGCCAAGGTTTGAGTTGACCACCGCAACGTCTCTTCCAGCCTGATGGTGGAGCTGGATCGATTTCACAGATGAATTCACCTAGATGTTGTCAGAGGGCATAGCCGAACTAACAAAGGAGTCTGGTAAGGAGAGATTCTTGGAGGGAATGGATCCTTCAGGGAGTGCGAATTGAACTGCTGATATTCATAGATATTGGCAAAGTATAAACAATATTGATTATGATGATCATCACTGGTTTAACGTTTGTCACACACATCTATAAATATAAAAGCAAAAATGTGTATATGTATGTATGTTTGTATGTGTGTTTGTGTGGCCGCTAAAAACTTTCAACAGACACAACGAAAATTCACAAACTCAGTATCATATTGAAGTCGCATCCTTCGCATGAAAAATATCGAAAAATTGGCCAAAAACGTTCATTTTTTTCACCCCGAAATCGACAATTTTTGACAGAGGGGGGGGGGGGTCAACAAAAACGGTCCTCTCATGACAACGACCGGTTCTACACATGCGTCAGATGACGTCATGACCTGATTTACTTTAAATACTTGAACTGACTAAATTTCATGTACGTCGCGTTAGCTCAGTTTGTTAGCGTGTTGGTTCGTTATCTAAACGTTTCGGGTTCGAATCGTGGTGTGAGATGTCTTTTTTTTTTTGATTTTTTAAATTTAAATATTGAACCAGTGTTATTTAAGCCAATTTTCACGTAACGTTCGTTTTTCTGTTTGTTTTTTTTACTTCACTTATCCACCCCCGACCACACACCCCAAAACACCTGGGTACCCACCGATTTTTTAAATTTTAATATCGAAACAGGCTTATTTAAGCCATTTTTAACGTGTTCGTTTTTCTGTTTTCTTTTTTGTTTTTTCAATTTTTGCATTTAACATTGTTCGTTTGCCTTACGTTAGTTTTTTTTTTTGTTTTTTTTTCACTGTTTTGATTACCCCCCCCTGCTTAAGTTTTAACGTTTGTTTTTATGTTTTCTTTTTTTACTTCGCTTATAACAAACAAACCTGGTCATTGACCTCATTTGCTGAATAGCTATTGCTTACGTCATCATCATTGTTGTAACGCTCTACGACTTCCGTGCAGGCACCTGTCAATTTGGTTCTTACTTAAATAAATTCAAACGTCTTTCAGTAACTCATTCTGGCTGGTCGATTTTATTTTCAAACTTCGCCTCAGGGCTTCGGGTTCGATCCTACCAACTTTTACCCCCCCCCATCCCCCAGTTTCTTTTTTATTTAACAGCACACACACCTCTAAACACCCGGGCAACGCCGAGTACCCCCGCTAGTATATATATATATATATATATATATATATATATATAAAAGGCAAATGCGTCGCGTGCATTTTTGTATGTCTCGCAAAAACTTTTTTCGCCACGATTCTCGGGGGGGGGGGGTGTTACTATTGCTTGTTTATATACCTCCTAGATAATAATATCTAGAATTTGGGAACGCGCATCACGTCTAGATTTATTTACATTGACTTTTATAAAAATCGCGCTATTTCACTGTGTTGCCTGTTTGTCCTGCTTTTTAGTATAAATAAAGTGAAACTAAATTCCAACGGTGCGTGTTCTCAGCTTTCGCGCAGGAACGTCCAGAAAGTAATCAGCTTTTGATCAATGCGGTGGAAACCTTATATCAGACAATTGCTTTCATATGGACACCCCTATTTTTTTATTGGGGGAAAACTAAATCAAAACAAACTTGACTGCGGGATTGATATTTGACCTAATTCACTTTTTAGTTAATTCATCACGTTTTTTTTTGTTGTTTTTTGATTCGAGTTCCACCCCCACTCCCCTCAAACTTTTTTTGGTTTTTCAAAGAACCGGTCACGGCGCTGGACCGTTCGTTTTTTTTTTTTTTTTTTTGTAGAAGTTTTAACATTGTTTGTTTTTATAATATTTAAATAGGGTTATTACTTCGCTTTGTAATCATTTCACCCCCCACGCGCGCGCGCGCTTCTAAAAACCCGAGCAACGCTAGTCTAATATATAAAAGGCAAAATGGGCACGAGCATTTGTTTATGTCTGCTAAAGGCTGTTTGCATCGGGCTTCTCGCGTCGTTTCGATTCTGCTAGAAATTTTAGCATACTTGCCAGATCGTAATATCTCGCATTTGCAAACGGACATCCTTTCTTTCCTTTTTTTTGATAGAGTTAAACAAAATTCCCACCGTCTCGGGTGTTTGTTTGTCTTTTTCGTATAAAGTGAAACTGTTAAAAAAAAGCAGCAAAGTATTTCCTGGCCTTCGGGCCTGGATTGATGCTTCACTGAAGTTAATTGGTCCTCGGTCAATGTAGGGGAAACCCTTCATACTGAGACAGTTACTATTTATTTGGAAAAGAAGAATCATAGAAATTAATTTACAGATTTAAATCTTTGCAAGCATTTGAGGTCTTTTACTAAGAATAAAAGTTATAGTCAGCTAACGTGCTTCCTAACTTCCAGCGTAAGTACTGGAAGTAATGACAAGGCAAATCAGTTCCTTCACTTTTATTGTTCTTCAGTGTTTCTATTGTGAAGCGATTTATTAAAATAAAATATAAAAAAAGAGGGTTTGTATTACTGTACACAGATTCGAAAAATTTGTCAAAAAACAAATATATAACAAATAAATGTTATCAAAGGCAATATAAGTCACTTTTCTACCTAACTGGATATCTTTTTTGTGTTTTTATTCAATGTAACATGTTTATTCAGCTCGAAAAACATGCAGTGTTTACCGATGTATTGGAAAATTCAAAATGGCGCCCGACTCTCTCTCGGAGAGGGTAAGTTTGGGAAAAGGTATTATAAATAATAAACTAGACAAAATACTGTTAGAAATTCGCTCAATATATGTTACCGTGACATAAGTTGACATATATTCGGTTGTTTTTTAATAGTATTTTGTCTAGTTTATTATTTATAATACCTTTTCCCAAACTTACCCTCTCCGAGAGAGAGTCGGGCGCCATTTTGAATTTTCCAATACATCGGTAAACACTGCATGTTTTTCGAGCTGAATAAACATGTTACATTGAATAAAAACACAAAAAAGATATCCAGTTAGGTAGAAAAGTGACTTATATTGCCTTTGATAACATTTATTTGTTATATATTTGTTTTTTGACAAATTTTTCGAATCTATGTGTACAGTAATACAAACCCAAAAAAGGATATCATTGGAAAATATGCAATAAAAATGAACAAAATTTTACAGATAAAAATAACAATTAGTCTTTATTTGCAGTTGTAAGAATTAAATAATAAAATTACAAAATGAAAAATATAGGTTTTTATTTTATTTGAAATTTTATTAAGAAATATGTTTATGAAATTATAAAAATACTTTTTTTTTTTAAATTTCAAAAATAAAAATAGTTTATTTGAATTTATATAATAAATATGTTTATGAAAGTATAAAAATAAAATTATTGAAATCAAAATAACAAATGAAATTATTGAAATAAAAATAACAAAATTTCAAAAATGATAAAAAAAACATAACCAAAAATAGTTTTAAAAGATATAAACATATCCCCAAAAATAGTTTTAAAAGATTTTAAAAAATGTTTTTAATAATTCTTTAAAAAAAAAAAAAAAAAAATCAAACTAATTTTAATAATTCTTAATTCTTAATTAAAATAAAACCGAAAAAAATTTTCAATGACTATTAAATAAAAAAGAACGATCAGAAAAATGAAACAAAGATAAAGAAAAAAAAAAAAAAGAGTACATGCACAGGGGAGATATAGACATGAAAGAAAAAGAGTGAAGGATCTGATTGGCCTTGTAACAACTTCCGATAACAGCCATACCGGAAGTTAGGAAGTACGTTAGCTGACCATAACCGGAACAGTATTTTCAATTAGTCAGCAGCGCATCTGAATGGAAAAAAAATCACTTTGTAGTTTTTCATAATAAATTGCATTACCTAATTGCATCTCAACTGGTACAGCTACGTCCCCCACCAACAGCTATCTGGAATTTTTTTTTTTTATAAAGGAGTCACCACTTATCAAGCCCCGGAGGCCAATCGAGGATACAGGTTAATGAGTGTACAGTTGTCAATGGGATAATATCATAGTAATCGTTAGTAGTGTAAATTTGGTAAATTGGATGACTTAAGGGCATGGCTCATCAAGAACTTGTTTACATTAGACTTGAAGATGACCATATTGTAGTCAGCTAGAAAGCAGGAAAATGGAACAGAGTTCCACGGGTGTGCAGTTTTAAGAAAAAAGCTTTGTTCATGGAATCTATGTTTAGGTGTAGGCACGGATAAAGAGTGGGGGAAATTATTAATAGTGGTTTCAGTTAGATGAGTGTTTTTGGTGAAAATTTGGCAAGGGCAGACCATAGATTGGAGCTTTGACAAGGCTCACAATATCTCTTCTGCAGGAAAGAGGTTGCAGGGAAAAGAAAAGGGCATCCCCTACAAGGCTACAAAGTCTATTTTGAACTCTGTCAAGGAAGATAATATGCTTCTAGCAGTTCCTGCCCAGATGTTGCAACAGTACTCCATTCTTGGACATACTTGGCTCTTATACAAGTAGAGAATTGCATCGGCAATGAGATGTCTTTACTCCAAAGTGTGTCCCAGATTGATGTTGATAACCCCAAGCCACATGATAGACCGCTTAAAACATGGAAGAGAACAATTGATGAAGACCTGATCCTACTGGGGAGGGGGGGGACGCAAGCAAAATGGCAACAGACTAGAGAAGCTAGAAATCATCCCGCAAACATCTTCGGTATGAGACAAAAAGATGAAAAATAAAAATAGTAAATAATAATAACTTTGTTTCCTGTCACTCAGTATATGGTGCCGCTATGAATATGCCCTGATGCGTTCACTGCACAGGCCATAGCCCCCGCCCCCCCCCCCGACACACGCACACTTGCTGTACCGGTCAGAAGATTTTGGCCGATCTAGTCCATCCTGCAACAAAGGAATTTTCCCTTCAGAACAAAAACCACAAACCCAATTTATAAACAAATAATGTTTATTCTTCTGCCTGCTTGGCACGGCCTATCCTACCTTGATTGAGTTCAAAACCGGCTTTGAAACCTAGTAGGTGATGCTCTTTTCTCTCCCCTACAACATCTTTCCCACAGAAGAGACATTACAAGCCTGTCTCTACTCATCTGAGCTCTAATCTGTAGTCCCTACCTTGCCAAACTTTCACAAAAAAAAAACCACTCAGCTAGCTACAATCATTATCAACAATTACTCCATTCTCTATCTATGCCTGAACCTAAACACAGATTTAATGAATAAAGCTTCTTTCCTAGAACTGCCCGTCTGTGGAACTGTTCCTCTAGCCTACTTCCCAGTTGACTACAATATGGTAGCCTTCAAGTCCAATGTAAACAAGTTCTTGTTTGCCAGTCTCTTAAATAATCAAATTTTACCCAATTTTCACCATTAGCGATTACTACACTACTACTTTACATTGATTAACTCTTATCCTCGAATGCTCTTCAGATCTTGATAAGTGACTCTTTTGTAAAAACAAAATACTACAAGTTGTACTCGATTTCCAAGGTTGAATGGCAGACCTATAAAATGAGTTTTTTTTTTCTAAACATGAATCCAACTCAACCGACCCTCTGTTCTAGAGAACCACCAAAAGCCAACTGCCTGGTAGCTCTCAGTAAAATCAACTGTCTCTGACCAACGTTTAACTCACTTTTTCTTCTCCTTTTTCCGATCGCTTTCCCTTCACATATTCTAGAATCTTTTCACCTCTCACTGATTTTGACTTTTTGTTAGTGGCCACTGTTTGACTGCCTAGAGGTTGACCACTCCAGATATCAAGATCTAGATGGTCTCCATTTATGGGGGATTATCTGCAGATAATCCTAGAGATTCTTTACAATGGCCGACCCCAGCATGATTTTACCATTCAATGAGCCATTTAACATTTTTAAACAAAGAAAATATCTCCTGGACGATTGGACTCTGGCCAGAGATACTTCCAGTTCTCTGTGCCGCCCTCCTCTTATCCTTTGGCCAAGCATTTATCAAATGCAAAGGCTAACATTCATATGCACCAACAAAACATGCTGCACAGTGCATGTTTACACTGCCTTGATGAAGGTCTTACTGACTGAAACATCGATTTCTTTCTTCTTAAAGATTCAACAATTCTGTCATCCATTTTAATAATATTCATAAACTGTCGGATGTCTTGTCTAATCCATTTGGATCAAAACTATTTTTGTATTCAAGCATCCAAGTCCATCCAGAAAGTAACAATATCGATTTTTTTTTGTACCCCAGATCGATAACCTTGGTAAATACTGACTTTGCATACAACTAGAATGGCATGCAGCTGAGTGGATACATTCATCAATCTACATTTCAAATCAAATTCTCCCATCGTAATCTGCATTTTAATATGACTCCCAAACCCCAATCTATACTTTAATTTGAACCCCCCCACCCAACTTCACATTTTATTTTGACCCTCTCTCTCACTGAAATTCGTATTGTAATTCAATCCCCCACCCCAATTCACATTTAATTCAACCCCCCTTTTCACTTCAATCCATATTTTTATTCGATCCACTTCACCCAAATCTATTTGATATTTTTATTCAATTCCTTCAAACTCAATCCAATCGATATTTTAATTTGGCACCTCCATTCCAATCCAAAATATAATTTGACCCTTTCATCCAACTCCAATCCATCCATATTTTTAATTCGACCCCCACTCCAATCCACATTTTTTTTTTTTTACACTTCTTTCCACCGTAATCTATATTTTATTTAATTCAATTCCTTCCACCTCAAGCCAATCAATATTTTTATTTGACTCTTTCCATCCCAATCCAATCGATATTTTAATTCAGCACCTCCATCCTAATCCGAAATTTAATTTGACCCCTTCATCGCATCCTATCCCATATTTTGAATTTCACACTCTCCTCACAAATCCAGATTTGAATTCGACCCCCAACTTAACTATGATCTTGATTTTTAAGGTATGTAACAATAATTTAAAATGACTGGATCCGTATTGCTCAACAAACCAATGCAGGTGAAAAACAACAATAATAGTAATATTCTCCATAAATATGTCCAACAGAGGCTCTGTTGCTGTTAAACTGCAGTTCTGTTCATTTCTAGGCTCCTAGGCTTTACCGTTTTCTGAAAAGGAGTTAGTTTATTACTAATCGCCTGTGGCACTCCTACTACTAGTGTACTTATTCCAGTGCGCTGGCTTCTTAAAATAACACTTGACCCTGTGTCTAACCTCTTGAAGGTAAATAATATATTCTCTGTCGGGAGGGGAAGGCAGTTTCTTATAAAAGTATTTCAATATCTTTTAACTTTAAAAGTTTTCTTGAACTTGATGATGATGCTGCTGCTGCTGCTTAGAGCATGTTATGATGGATGTTGGGGAGAGTGTATCTGGCTCATGGAGTGCAGAGAACAAGAGACGCTCTCTCTATCAGGCAACAAATATGTGTAGTATTCAACAGTTTAAATGCTTCCAAGTTCCTTTCAAATCTCCAAGACTAAAAAAGTAATTTTTTTTTTAACTATTAACAAAAAATTAAAATGGCTGACATGTTTAAAAATAAACCGAAATGCATTATGGTTGATTTAATTCCATGATTAAATTATTTTTAATAGCATTTAAAAAAAATCATTTTTGTTTTATGCTATCGCATTTTTGATTTCAATAAATATGTTTCATTATCACTAACTTATTAATCCAAAACAAATCCAAAATAACATATGAAAAAACGGAAACATTTTTTTTAACCTACATAATCTCCAATCTTTTTTATCTATCTTGTCGAACTCAGGAATCTTTTTGTTGAACTCACGAATCTGCACAGAATTTTGAACAGAACTCCTTATTTAATCTACAGGGGTAGCATGCTCTCGTTCTGTCAGCCATGACTGGGTAGAAGTCTTACGCAATTTGCAATTGTGTCATTAGTATTGCTTGCACTGAAAATTGAACCTTTAACCTCCAGAAAAGTATCACTGAATTTTACTTAGTACTTTATCCGTTACGCCATGGGTTCTTGCGATTCAGTTTTAAGTGACACTCTTCTGGAGGTTGACGGTTAAATCCTCAGTGTGGAACGATACCAAAAATAATTGCTAAAAATAATTACCAAAGATAATTGCGAATTACTTATGACTTCTGCCTGGTCATGGCTGACGGCATGAGAGCATGCTACCCCAGTGAATTAAATAAAGATTTGGTTTGCAATTCTATGTAGATTTTTGAGTTCAACAGAAAGGTTCCTGAGTTTAACAAGATACACCTGAAGAAGGTCGGAGGTTACATTGACCAAAACATTATGAAAATGACACTCAAAATGAGAACAGTAGTCCGGAGTATGCAAATAATAGGAGTAACCAATCCTCATCTCAAAAATTCCGAAACCTTTTCTGTTAAATTTTTCTATTAAATCCAATTAAAAAAAAATGTCAGCATGACTATATTCTGAATTAATTTTTTCCGTCTCCACTCGGGCAACAAAGTGGCAAAGGAAGTTATTTGCTCATCTTCTTCGTATACAACATAATCACGTTGACACACTGGTTCCCGTTTACACCAAAGTTAAGCAACGCTGAGCCTAGTCAATACTAAAATGGATGACTATTTGGTAATACCAAGTGCTGTATGTGCTCTGACACTTGAAGAGGAATGTGCACCACCAGGCTGTTCTTGCCAAGACACGCTGCATAAGATAATGCAGCACCCCCACACCCACGACCCCAGAGGATTGAGGGATTTGACAAAGACCATTTTTATTTTAATTTTGTTAACCCTAAACAAAGCATACTATCAATGAGATGTAAAGGACTACTGTGAATTCTGGACTAAATTTATAGGGAACATCCTAGGTGGGGAGTTGTACAGCAAGATGTTTGTTCACATCACATTTAAATCTCTACATGTTGGTAGTCAGGGAAACAGGAAGCAGGGAGGGAATTCCAAAGGCAAGAAGTCTAAGAGAAGTAAACAATTATAGTAGAAATTTTTTTCAGCATCTGGGGATGCCCCATATATAGAAAAGGTGGAATTTTGTTAAGTTGGATCGAGAGTGTTTACGTTGAGGTGGTGCTAGTGCAGTAAGTTCATTAGAGCACATTTTGTGGAAACACTTGTAAAAAAAGCATAGGGATGCCACATAATAGTGATGTGACAGGGCCTGAGACTTAGTAGACAGTACGTGACCTATTAGATTGGAAATGGCACTAACCCTATGCAGGTTTAACTGCCTTCCATCCAAAAGAGGAAGTTCCATGGGTGTATGAAATTCACTAGTAGTCCCTAGTCACATGTATATCCCCGTTACGGGAGATGACGTTAGAATTTTGCAACTCTTGCAGGGAGATGTTGACGTCCTCCTACATACAGCACTTGAAATTTTCAAATTGGACACCCATCTGGTACTGACCAGGCTCAATGTTGCTTAACTTCAATGATCTAATGAGAACCAGTGTGTCCACATAATTATGCCATACTATCTATTAGATTAGTGACCCTTCTTTGTACCCTGTCCAAGAGGAAGAGACTAGTGGTTGGAGCACCAGCTCAGATGTGGTAGCAATACTCCATGCATGTGCGAATGGTAGCTTTATAGAGATATAGGATCCTGGAAGATGTGAGAAGTTTTCTAACCCAGTAGGGAGAGCCCATATTCCTTGCAGTAGACTTGGCAGTATTTTCTATGTTCCAATTCATGTTACCTGTGAATGTTAGGCTGAGGAGGTTTTTAGGAAGGGTGCTATCAGCCATAACAAGAGGTGTTTGAAAAGATTTCTTCTGATTGTTAACTGAAAGAAGTTTTGTCTTGACAGCACTGAATGTGACCATCCATCCATGGCCTCATGCAACTACAGGCTGCAGGTAATTTTTTAAGGAATCAGCCATTGCTTTGGATATGCGCGTGTTTGATTTGCTAAATGTTCAGAATAGAATGTGATGTCATCAGCAAATCGGACACGGTTTCACCAAGGAAGATCAGGAATAATAAAAAGGGTCCAAATATCGACTCCCGAGGCACACATGCATTAATGTGGTATTGTTTGAACGTAACGGCCATCAACAAAAACCTGAATCTTTCTTTCGGCTTAGAAGGGTCTGATTATATTAAACTAGTAGGGAGACTCGACGCTGCCCGGAATTGAATGAGGATCCACACTTCCAATACTTTCATTGTTGTTGAAATTGGTGAAATTAGTGGGGCAGGTTATCTCAATATTCCATAAGAATCTTTCACTTAGTGATACAAGCACCAAAATTGGCACAAGTGACGTTCAGAACATACATTATAAGAAAAGAAAGTTAGCCATCAGAAAATTTAAGATGGCTGCCAGTTTTCAAGATAGCTGCAGGAGCAAACCTGACAAATTTCAATTTTATTTATTTATTTTTTTTTTTTTTACACAGGAATCACCACTTATCAAGGCCCGAAGGCCACTCGAGGATAAGGGTTAATGAGTATACATTAGTCAATGTGATTATAGCGTAGTAAACATAAGTAGTGGGAATTTTGTAAATTGGATTACTTAGGGGGGACGGTTAATCAAGAACTGTTTTACATTGGACTTGAAGACAATCAGATTGTAGTCAGCTGGAAAGCAGACAATCGGAAGAGAGTTCTACAGGCGTGTAGTTCTAAGAAAGAAGCTTTGTTCATGGAATCTACATTTAGGTTTAGACACAGATAAAGGGTGTGGGAAATCTTTGGTGCTTGTATCACCAAGCGAAAGATTGTTTCAGTAATCTGTCCCACTAAATCGCCC
>NC_136520.1:33839003-33986503 GCF_053919585.1 Euprymna scolopes
ACAGAGAACGCGGAGGACGGAGAGAGGGAGAAAAGACGCGCAACTTTTACAGACACCTGCGCACAAAAGACGAACGCCCCGGCCTCTTCCCATTCGACCTCTTCGAAACAATAAAATTACGAAGCCGGCAGCTAAGATTAAAACGGGGAAAAACTAACTCAAGTCTACATAAAAGAGATAAAATCTAATCGCTATACTAATAAAATTGTGCGACCATTTCCCGTGTGTATGTGTAAGAGAGAATTTCTCGTCTTTATGTGACTTATTTTATTCATTTAGAATTTTTAAAATTATTATTTACTCACTAGGAGTATTCACAAAGTCCACCATCAAAGATTTCTCTTTGAGAACAACATGTAGTGTTCTCTGGAGTCTGAGTGACAAGTCTTCCCAGATTTCCAGTACTCTCCACCTCTTACGATAACTTTGCAGATGAATTTGCGTTACCGCAACAGCCGCTTACCATTGATTTCTCGCTGGCGGCGACCATTCGTCTTTACCGGAATTTAGGTAGTAATAAGCCTCCCCAAGGCCCCAGTCCTTTTTGCACTCATCCAGCAGAGGTCTGACTAGTGCTTTCTCTCCTCGGTTCTTCCATCCTCCTTGAACCTCCTCGATTATTTTTTTTTTTTACTCACCTTTACCCCCCCCCCCAAATGTGTATTGCCACTTGGACGCAAGGGCTACTAATTGGGACCATGCCTAAAAAAGATTAGGATCTTGGTTTACATTGCATTTCAACTTCTGCATATCAGTACAGTTTGGGAAGCAGGTAGCAGGAAGGGAATTCCAAAGTCTGGCCACTCTAGGGAAGAAGTTTACATTTAGGGATCTCAACAGTGAAAGGGTGTAATTTTGTTGCTAAGCAGGTTTGTCGAGGATATGTACATCGAAGGGGCACAAGTGCAATGAGTTCATCAGAACACATTCCATTAAAATATTTGTAAAACAGGCACAAGGATGCAACATTGCGACGATGGGACAGGGGTTGGAGCCTAGTTGACAAAGTGGAACCTATTAGATTGGAGACCCTTTTTTGGAACCTATCCAAGAGGGAGAGACTAGTGGTAGATGCATCAGCCCAGATGTGACAACAATACTCCATGCATGGGCGAATGGTAGCCTTGTAGAGGTACAGGATACTCTCAGGTGTGAGTAGTTTTCTAGCATGATAGAGGGAGCCCACCTTCCTTGCAGCAGCCTCAATGTATTTGTTCCAGTTCATATTTCCTGTGAATGTTAAGCCAAGGAGTTTGAAGGAAGAATTCTTAGGTAGGGAGTTATTAGCCATGGATATCGGTGGTTAGAGAGTCTTCTTGGAATTGTTAAAGGAGAGAAACTTAGTTTTACTAGCATTAAATGTTACCTTCCAGTTACATCCCCATTCCACTGTGGTCTGGAGGTCATTTTCTAAGGATTCAGCCATTGTCTTGAATTTGTGTACATCTGTTCTTCCCTCATGCATGTTATAGAGTATTGTATCATCAGCAAATATACCCATCTCGGACACAATATAGTAAGATTTTACAAATGTTTTTCTATCATAAGTCATTGATGCTAATTTCACTTGCCGCTTCTTCAACCAATTATGCAAGTGTTGGGAGCATGTATAATTTCGTTTGGTTAATTTTGGTGACTTTAAGTTCCAATTTCATTTTAAAAGATGATGCATTTTAAGACAAAAATATTATCGTGCCTTTCTGGTCCTGTAATCCTGTATTGATACAATTAAATATCTAACAAAAAAAAAAAATGTCGACCTCGTATGCCAATTTGCACAACGTAAGTTCATCAGTAAATAATGATTAATATTCCGATGTATTTTGAGAAGTGAGAAATATTTAGTTTTCTTTTCGATTAAAAAAACATCTTTTCAATTCCTTTCCTTTTAAGAGCTACCTTACCTCTGTGTGAAACAATAATGCTTCATGCGTTGAACCCAAATCTTCACATAAAACTTTGAAGAGCCGTGTTGTAAATGGTCTTGATTTAACAACATTTACCGCTTTAATCTTCTTTGAATAGTTTAGGTAACGTCTTGGTAGTTTAATACTTGTCGATGAATCATGCAGTAAATCCCGATTACGTTTTTATTTATTTATTTATTTATTTTTTACATGGTGGCCACTCAGGGATAAAAGTTATTGCAAGTACAGTACGTTAGTGTAGAGATTTGATGAAGTGTTTACTTAAAGGGGCGGTTCATTAGGAATTTGTTAACGTTGGACTTAAGACATCCAAGTTGTAGTCAGGTGGGAAGCAGGCAGACGGAGGCGTGCAGTTCTAAGAAAGAAGCTTTGTTCATGGAATCCACGTTTTGATTTAGGCACGGATAAAGAGTCACTCTTTTTTAAACTAACGATTGGAAACCAGACTTACAGCCGAGCATTGCAGGTAACACATCAGTACAAACTCCATACAATTTCTCTCATTCGATTGAATGTTATTTGTAAAAAGAACACCAATTAAATCAAAAATATCGGCAATAGTAATTGAAGTTTTCAGAGATTTACAAAACAAGAAACCTTTATTTTTTCATTTTTATAATAACGAATATACATAGGTTGTGAAAAGTTTGTCACATCAGTAGTTTCATTAAACTGTATGCTGAACAGTTCAGTTGGAACTTCTTTCAATTCTTGAATAATTTGACATAAATATCCTCCGACATATCTGTTATCTTTCGCTTTATAGCATTGTTTGACACAAATAGGTGATAGTTTATTACACAAATTATGAGGCGTACAAAATCTTTGGAGCATAGAAAAATAAGATTCTCAGCTATTAAGTGTGTGTGTGTGTGTGTGTGTGTGTGTTTTATCACGTGGTATTTTCAATGGAACCGTTTATGAAGCTTCTATGATGGCTAAATTTTTGTTTTGAAATAATCCACTGGTACCAAACTGGTGGCTTTTCACACTAACAGTTTTTGTTTTAAAAAAGTCAATACTTTTATTTTTCAAGTCTGGGTGCTTAGTTTAGAGATATCTTTGAAATTTAGCTGGTTTCATAGACTCATGAGCAAGAACTTCCAAACATACTACACGATGTAGTCTTTCGACACCTGCAATAACTGTTAATGAATCTTCACTTCAAGAAATCATTGCTATGCTTTCTTTTTCTTACACTCATTTTTAAAGGGCTAAGAATCACTCCAACAACACTAGGTAAGTGAAAGGAGCGACTCTGGTGATGCAACTAAAACAAATCAGAAACGGAACATGCAATGAACATAGAAGCAATAGCCGAGTAGGCTAGGGAAAGGTAATACCACAGGAAGGTAGCAGGAAGAAGGGGAGTACCTTTTATCATCGCCTGTGCAATAATTCTTCCTCTCTCTCTTTTTTTTTTACATAGTGATCACCACTTATCAAGGCCCGGAAGCCACTCAGGGATAAGGGTTATTGCAAGTACATTACGTTAGTGTGGAGATTTGATGAAGTGTTTAATTAGGGGGGCGGTTCATTAGGAATTTGTTAACATTGGACTTGAAGACATCCAAGTTGTAGTCCGGAGGTAAGCAGGCAGACGGAACAGAGTTCCACAGGCGTGCAGTTCTAAGAAAGAAGCTTTGTTCATGGAATCCGCGTTTTGATTTAGGCACAGATATAGAGTGGGGGAAATTTTTCACAGTGGATTCAGCTAGACGGGTGTTTTTCGTGAAAGATTGGCGAGGGGGGACCAGGGATTGGAGTTCAGACGAGCACCTGCTATGAAAATAACGATAAAACAAGGATAGGCTCGCAACGTCTCTTCTGTGGGAGAGAGGTTGCAGGGTAGAGAAAAGGGCATCCCCCACTAAGCCACGAAGTGTATTTTGTACTCTGTCAAGGCATGATAGGCTGTTTTTGGCAGCTCCTGCCCAGATATGGCAACAGTATTCCATCCTTGGACGTACTTGGCTTTTATATATATATATTCCTCTCTTCTAAATCTTTCACGGCTGAAGAAGGCGACGACACTTGGTATGTGTGCTCATCATAATACACTACAGCAATATTCACAATAGACACATTACACATAATAAATTTCAAACCAATTTCGTCTACACACGGAAAAATACATAACCCGTCGCGGAAGAAGGCGACGACAATGACGAGCAAATCTACTTTTGCACCCTTCTGCCTTCGGAAAGCGATTTTTACATTAAATAGTAAACCAACATCTCGCCTTCGTAGCAATATTTTTTCATCATGTTTTATATAATATTCACATTCGGTGAAAATTAATTGGCGACCCCCCTGGCATTGGTGTCGCAACTCCATTTGAATTAACGTCTTCCAACATTTACACTGCTGATTTCTCCGAGAATCCAACCTCAACTCCACAACCCTGACATTAACACAACTGGTATGGTTGACCACATGGATGTTCATTGGACATCCTAACAGAACTAATCTGATGATGAAACAAGGACTGCATGTGTAGGACAAAACAGGAAGAGTGGTCAAACGAACATTGTTACTTTGGTGATTGCATCCCTGAAAATTGCAACATGGTCATCTTCAAATGCCCAGAAATACTTGTCATAAACCGTCCTCATGAGTATTCGAAGGGGAAAAAAAAAAGGGGGAAAAAAAAGGAAAAAAGGGTGGAAAAGAAAGAAAAGAGAAAAAAGAAAAAAAGGATAGAAAAGAAAGCAGTAATGAAAAAAATTAATAAAGGAAAAATGGAACGAAAACGGGGGGGGGGGAAGTTTCAAACACCATTTCTTTCATAATATTCACATATTCACATCATATTCTGTAGTATTTGGAAACTTATAGTTTACAGCACTGGAACTCTTTGTAAGTGGAATTTTTTTTTTCCTTGCTCACCGTTTTTTTTTCATACGCATGCGCGTATTTTACTGATGGGTGTTTTCTGATGAAACACAAGCAAAATACTGCTCCCTTTTCCCTTCGAGTTTGGCTCTTTTTATGCTCATTATATTTCGCCACTTCACGTGACTTATCTCGTTCTTCTCTATAAAACATAACGCACCTCTTGCATTTCCTTCTCCTCCTGGTTTTCCTGCACGGACAGCAGAGAGAGCACACCATCTGTTTCTTTAAGGTAAGGTTGTCTGTAGCATCATTCAACAGACAATCAATCCATCTTATTAAACATTATCCTTTAGTGTATTTTAGCCTTGATAAGCTGTGACACAGTTGTCTTAAAGCAAATAAAATATAAAATCAATGCGTCTTTTTGTTTGTGTTTCATGACTTACTGAAATTGTTTGTTAGGAGTGGATGTTAGGTCTGAATTGTTAGGAGTGGATCTGAAGTTGACGATGATGATGATGATGATGATGATGATGATGATTTCTCTCAGAAGTGTTGGTATCACTGTTAACATTTAAATTACATAAAAACAACATTAAAGTGATAATACTAATTTAAATAAAATTCAAATAAATAAATAAATAAAAAATGCATCGAAAATATGAAATATATTCAAAATATTTTTATATAAACTATAAAAGAAAAGTAAAAATCTAGCAGTTTTTGAAAATCTCAGTTGGCAACATTTGTTGGTACATCGCCTGTTGCCTAGAATCAATAAGTGCTGCACCATTACTGCTACTGTCGTTGTTGGTGCTAATATCAAAATGCGTGCCTTTTTTATACTCTTCGTCTTGGTGTCACTTGATTGGTTAACAGAAAGAGAAATATGTGAAGAGTGCATTATATCTATCTCCGTCACATGTGCTAAAGTTGTCGAAAAATTCTTACGTTTTTGTAAATCGGATACGATCAAGGACATCCTTAACGGGCCAGACGATCATGCAACTGAGGTCTTTTATACTGGAAGAGATGTGAATTTTCTTAGATAATTGATAAAGCGGTAAAAAAAAAAAAAAAAAAAAAAAAAATTTAAACCCAGAGAGAAAACACTCCTATGAGATTACTCTAGTGTTTTAATGTGTTTTACATATCAAATAATAAGAACCACAATTAACTAATTGATAAAATTGACAATTATTGCCAAATTCTTAGCGCATCCTTTTTTGCTTTGACAGAGTGCAAGGCCGACTTTGAAATCTGGTGGGTAACATCATTTTCTTCTCCCTGCTAACTCTTTCTCATAGAAGAGACTTTGCAAGTCCATCTCTGCTCTGTCGTCATTTTCATGGCAGATGCTCGACTGAGCTTCAATCTATGCCCCCCTCACGCCTAGTTATAACGACTATCAGCAATTTTCATTACTCTCTATATGCGCCTAAAACTAAACGAAAAGTCCATAAGCAAAGCTTTTTTTTTTCTTTCTGGAACTGCTTTTTTCTAGAACACAGTACCGCGAAACTGCTTTCTAGCTCACTACAACATGCCCGTTTTCAAATTAAGCAAGTTTTTGATGAACTGTCAATTTAACTCATCTAATTGACACCATCACAGATCATTACAGTGTTGTCTCACCTGATACTCATTAATCCTTATCCTTGAGTGGCCTCTAGGCCTTAGTAAGCGATGACATTATAGTACATAAAAAACAATAAAGAGACAGCTAATTTTAAATGAACAAAGGCAAATGTATAAAAAAATGTTTTTTCTTGAATAAACTATGCTGTCGTCAATATGGTAAGAAAAATCTTAATTATGGCGTGAAACTTAAACTTAAACACATTTAAAGAAATTAAAACAATAGCTTATACAGTTATAGGAGAAAAAAGAGCACAAAAAGAAAAACCGAAAAAAGTAACAAAGAAATAAAAGGAAAGAAAAGGAGACGAAAAGAAAAAAAAGAAAAGTATAAGAAAAGAAAAAGTGAAAGAAAAAAGAAAAGAAAAAAAAAGAAAAAAGAACAGAAAAAGACAAGAAAGACAAGGAAAATGTAAAAGAAAAAAAAACGGAAAAAAGGGAAAAGGTAAAGAAAAAAACGGAAAGAAAAAAGAAAAAGAAAGAAAAGGGAAAAGGGAAAAGACAAAAAGTAAAAAGAAAAACAAGTAAAAAGAAGATGAAAAAGTAAAAAGAAGAGATAAAAGTAAAAAAAAAAAAGTAAAAAAAAAAAGATAAAGAAAAAAGAGTAAGTACAATCAATTTATAGGCTTGAACGCTTGTACTACGCACTGATTACGGGGGAAGATCTGAAGTGATGGGAGGTTCTTTTAAGAAAATCAACTGCTTTTTTTTTTTATTCATTTTATTTTATCTTGGAGCAATCGTATACTTTCTCTCTCTCAAATGCACCAACAAATGTCTACCACTTTATAATAACGGTGATAAAGCGAATAGCTTAAATTTGACATGGCACGCATCGGCATTTTAGCGTTCACTTGTTTACTCTTCATTTAAACTTACTTGAAACTTATTCTAATCTTCCCATCACCACTCAGATTTTTTTAAATGTTGTGCAGTTATAAAAGTTATATTTTTTGTAGAAAAATATTTAAATATAGAAAGCACACGATTCAATCCAACTTCCAACGAAACGGATCTAGAGATTTTGAATATCGACTAGAGTCAGGAGCATATATATATATATATATATATATATATATATATATATATATATATATATATATATATATATATATATATATATATATATTTTAAGAAGCTCAATCAATGTAATTACAGAGCAATGTAGTGAATAAATGAGAAAAAAACTATATTCCAAAATTCATGATGTTGACCATCTTATAATTTATTCCTTTAATTCAGTTGACATTTACAATTCTTGACAGTATGTTTCGTAGTCAAAATCAATCACTTAATTATTATATCAATCAGTGAATCTATTATGCCCTTAACTAATCAGAAGAAATAGCAACAATCAATTAAAAAAAACATGAAGTGTGATTTGACATGATTAAAATCCGAAAATTGGAAGAAAAGCTGCAAATACCTTAAATATGTATTTTATGGTTGTTAAGAAAGAGCGTTGTTCGTATTCTGTGGCTCAAATTGTGATACAGAAAAACTAGGATCAGTTTGAGATTCACATGCAACAAGTTCAAAACAAGTGTCAATAAAGATTGCGCTCACGAGTATAAGTCAACAATTTCATATTAAAGATTAACTAATGTGTTTCAAGTTGTTAAAAAAAAATCAACCATAGAACTTGATAGAAGAAGCATTGAGTCAGCTTTTCCAATTGCCCACTAAATGGTGGCCACATTCAGGGTGAAGCAGTACGACGAAACTGACTCGAGCTTGTTGTTATAAGAGGTTGTTGACCATTAAACGGAAAACAGGTACTTAGAGATAATTAATGTTTGATTAAAAGCAGAAAATTTAAATGCTAACATTTATTTGTTTATTCAGCATCTCCACAACGATACTGCAACGTGTGTGTGTGGAGGGGGGAGGGTCTCTTATCTTTATAACTAGAATTTCAGCCCGGCGTTGCCCGGGTGTTTGGAGGTGTATGTTGAGCAAAAAAAAAAAAAAAAACGGTCAATTTTTTAAACTTTGACCCCTATTATGACACCTACACATTTATTGTTTTGGGCTCTAATTAAGTTATTAAGTTAGATCCATGTCCAAGGAACCTATATCTAAAAATTCAAGTTTGGACCCAAAATTATCGGAGGAGTTTGGTAGAGTTCTCAGTGGTCAAATCGTTGAACTTTGCCCCCTTAACAGCCAAATTTCTGGCCGAAAACCGATCACAAAGATTTTCCCAAATCTCAGTACCCTGTGTATCAAATTTCGAGTCTGTAGACTTAAAATTGACAGAGTTATTGCGTAGGGAAATGTACAGACACACAGACACGTTCACTTTTATAGATATAATAGAGTAAACAAAAATATATACGTATACATAAATATATATGGAAACAATTTTGTGTTTACTGGAAACCTTTTTATGTAAATATTATGCAAATATAAATCATGTAGAATATATGCATGAATATAATTACACGTAATAGTTAACTAAAGATGATCATCCCATAAGAAAACCGAAAAAACTAATAGGGAATTAATTAAAATGAATGTTTAAAAGAATATGCAAATTAGCTAGATCTTTTGCTAGTGAATGCAATTCCACAACCCATATATAAGAAAATTGCATTTTCTTTTTAAATAAATAGAAAAGAGGGGTTTAATATGAATATCAATACACACAAAAGAAAAAAGAATTTATAGGAGTATAGATTATATAAAGCTTATGCGAGGGTCGTTCGAAAAGCAAGGCCTCCTATTTTTTTTTAACTCAAAAATTAAAACGTTGAACAGCTACTAAGACAGACTATTAAAACGAACAACCTTTGTGTTCCAGAATCTATTTTTCTACATAGTCACCACCATTCTCAATGCACTTTTGTCAGCAATGAACGATGCCCGGTTGTAAAAGTCTGGGTGGTGCTTTGACATTGATATTAAAAGCCTACTTTTTTGATTTAAAAATTGTTGTTTACTTTTTTCTCACTGTAAGAACTTAGACACCAGGATCGAAAAGTGGGATTGAGAAGTCAGCACCCCTGCTATTTCAAAGGGAATCCAGAAAGTCAAAAAAACAAAAATGCTATTTCAAAGGGAATCCAGAAAGTCAAAAAACAAAAATGCTATTTCAAAGGGAATCCAGAAAGTCAAAAAACAAAAATGCTATTTCAAAGGGAATCCAGAAAGTCAAAAAAACAAAAATGCTATTTCAAAGGGAATCCAGATAGACAAAAAAACAAAAATGCTATTTCAAATGAAAGCAAGACAGACAAAAACAAAATTGCTATTTCGAATGGAATCAAGACAGAAAAAAAACGAAAATGCTATTTCAAATGAAAGCAAGACAGACAAAAAACAAAATTGCTATTTCAAATGAAAGCAAGACAGAAAAAAAACAAAATTGCTATTTCGAATGGAATCAAGACAGAAAAAAACAAAAATGCTATTTCAAAGGGAATCCAGATAGACAAAAAAACAAAAATGCTATTTCAAATGAAAGCAAGACAGAAAAAAACAAAATTGCTATTTCGAATGGAATCAAGACAGAAAAAAAACGAAAATGCTATTTCAAATGAAAGCAAGACAGAAAAAAAACAAAATTGCTATTTCGAATGGAATCAAGACAGAAAAAAACGAAAATGCTATTTCAAATGAAAGCAAGACAGACAAAAATCAAAATTGCTATTTCGAATGGAATCAAGACAGAAAAAAACGAAAATGCTATTTCAAATGGAATCAAGACAGAAAAAAAACAAAATTGCTATTTCGAATGGAACTAAGACAGAAAAAAAACGAAAATGCTATTTCAAATGAAAGCAAGACAGACAAAAAACAAAATTGCTATTTCAAATGAAAGCAAGACAGAAAAAAACAAAATTGCTATTTCGAATGGAATCAAGACAGAAAAAAAACGAAAATGCTATTTCAAATGAAAGCAAGACAGACAAAAATCAAAATTGCTATTTCAAATGGAATCAAGACAGAAAAAAACGAAAATGCTATTTCAAATGAAAGCAAGACAGATAAAAAATAAAATTGCTATTTCAAATGAAAGCAAGACAGACAAAAACAAAATTGCTATTTCAAATGGAATCAAGACAGACAAAAAACAAAAATGCTATTTCAAATGGAATCAAGACAGAAAAAAACAAAATTGCTATTTCAAATGGAATCAAGACATACAAAAACAAAAATGCTATTTTAAATGAAAGCAAGACAGACAAAAAATAAAAATGCTATTTCAAATAAAAGCAAGACAGACAAAAAACAAAAATGCTATTTAAAAGGGAAGCAAAAAAGACAGAAACAAAAATGCTATTTTAAATGGAAGCAAAACAGACAGAAACAAAAATGCTATTTTAAATGGAAGCAAAACAGACAGAAACAAAAATGCTATTTTAAATGGAAGCAAAACAGACAGAAACAAAAATGCTATTTTAAATGGAAGCAAAACAGACAGAAACAAAAATGCTATTTTAAATGGAAGCAAGACAGACAAAAAACAAAAATGCTATTTTAAATGAAAGCAAGACAGACAAAAAACAAAAATGCTATTTCAAAGAGAAGCAAAACAGACAGAAACAAAAATGCTATTTTAAATGCAAGCAAGACAGACAAAAAATGCTATTTTAAATAGAAGCAAGACAGACAAAAAACAAAAATGCTATTTCAAATGGAAGCAAGTCAGCCCAAAACAAAAATACTATTTCAAATGGAAGCAAGACAGACAAAAACAAAAATGCTATTTCAAATGGAAGCAAGACAGACAAAAACAAAAATACTATTTCAAATGGAAGCAAGTCAGCCCAAAACAAAAATGCTATTTCAAATGGAAGCAAGACAGACAAAAACAAAAATGCTATTTCAAATGGAAGCAAGTCAGCCCAAAACAAAAATGCTATTTCAAATGGAAGCAAGACAGACAAAAACAAAAATACTATTTCAAATGGAAGCAAGTCAGCCCACAACAAAAATACTATTTCAAATGGAAGCAAGACAGACAAAAACAAAAATACTATTTCAAATGGAAGCAAGACAGACAAAAACAAAAATACTATTTCAAATGGAAGCAAGTCAGCCCAAAACAAAAATGCTATTTCAAATGGAAGCAAGACAGACAAAAACAAAAATGCTATTTCAAATGGAAGCAAGACAGACAAAAACAAAAATGCTATTTAAAACTAAAACAAAGTGAATAAAATCGTTATTTCAAGCTTATGCATGCTAGATCAAAATAAAAATGCAATTTAAAACTGATTCATGTCGGACCAAAATTAAATGCTATTTCAAACAGAAATATAGAAAACCAATGAAAACGTATTTTCAAACCTTATCCTGACAGATAAAAATAAATAAATGCTATTTGAAAATGAAGCATGAACGATATACGTTCAAACCTCTTTATAATTAAAAATATATTTCTAGGAAAGTAAGAAAAACAAAAAAATAATGGAATGAAAGAAAAAAGAAAATGGAAAAGGGATTTTTTTAGGAAAAAAAGCGGGAAGGTGCATGGTGCAATATTTTGGACGTATAATTGGGTAGCTATTTATTTGGTGTCCACCACACCAAAATGTGGCACAAGGCCGGAAGGTGGAAATAGGCAAGCTCCCCTAAAGGAGGGGCACTCTTGCCTCATCAAAAATTGCCTGGGCACCCCCGTTGGCATTCCCCAGTAGGTGCGCCTCAGGCGACAAGCAATTAACTTGCCCCACCGGAAAGCCCGGTGGCAAGGCCTGGGAGGGTGGACCTTCTAGGTAGTACCCAGGCAGCGTACCTCAGTCCAACAGGTGCTGGGCCGGCACAGTCGGGCGATTCTATTTATAAACGATGCTGCTAGGAACTGATGAATCGAATTAATTCACGTTCTGCTACCAACCAATCAGAAACCAGAATTGTTCCATAAATATTAAACCTTTTCTGTAGCAATTTCGCATGTTTTTTTCCGTCTCGACACGGTAAGAATATTTTACTCTGTGGAACTGTCTACTGCAAACCAGTCACCTATCAGGACTTGTGTGTAACAACGAACCATCGGAAACTGTTCTGAAACTAAACATGGCTTACACTTCTAGAGTGCATCACTCTGCAAGAATGACGACAGGCGTTTTTGAAGTTTAGGATTTTTATTGATTCACAGTCAACAAAATAAATGTAAGGGGGGAAAAAAAATCAATGATTTTGTCAAAAATGTTTTTTTGTAAAAAGAAAAAGAAAATATGCACAGAAAAGGGAAAATGATCACAAAGTAAAACTTTCATAAATACATGAAATATTTTTTTTAAAAAATCCTTATTTTTGATAATTCATATTTCTATGTAAAAATGAATAAATGTGAAATTTGTACCCGTTTTTCGCGCTAAATGTGAGATTAAAACATCTTATTTCAAGTTCATTCACGTTTACACAATAGTATTATCTTATCTGTTTTATATATAAGAATTTTTGTGGTACAAAATTTAATTAAAGATTTTAAAACGAATAAAAGGAGTCACAGTGAATCAAGCCACAACATTAAGTGGGAGAGAGAATATGAAAAACAATGTTTTTACACATCTTTGCGAATATAGATTTCCCTATCATTTCTTTGCAATTTAAGGAAATTTGGTTTGAAGTCTCCATAGGTGGACGGTGAAGCACTGCAATAACTTTCCGGTAACTCCTGCAACTGCACTGACTATATTGGTTTGCCTTTCTGTCAGACTTGTCTGCAATGTCGAGAGTGGGACCGTGGTAACTGGGCAAACCTAAGTCTTATTTCTTGCACAGGTCTGCATCTGGAGAGGCAACTCCAGCTCCAATTGTATATTTTTTTTTATATAGGCATAACCACATCAAGGTTCAGAGACCACTCGAGGATAGGGGTTAAGAGTTGTACAGTAGTCAATTGAACAATATAGTAATTGTTAGTAATGGAAATTCGGTAAATTTGTTAACTTAAGTGGAACAGCTCATCAAGAACTTGTTTACGTTGGACTTGAAGACAACTCTATTGTAGTCAGCTGGAAAGCAGGAAAACGGAAGACAATTCCACAGGCGTGCAGTTCTAAGAAAGAAGCTTTGTTCATGGAATCTACGTTTAGGTTTAGACACAGATAAAAAGTGGGGAGAATTATAGATAGTGTTTTCAGCTAGACGAGTGCTTCTTGCGAAAGTTTGAAGCTCAGTCGAGCACTTACCATGAAAATAAAGATAAAGCAGAAACAAACTCGCAACATCTCTTCTGTGAGATAGAGGTTGCAGGGAAGAGAAAAGGACATCTACGAGGCTACGAAGTCTATTTTGAACTCTATCAGCCAATGCTGCAGTGCACCAGACTAGATGCAGAATGCCATTGTCTCATGAGACAAAAGGTTGCCATCTTTATTCTTTGCAATTTGGGCGAGGTTAATTCATACCCCCTCCAATTCTGCCTCTTTTCTTTGGATCTAAACTTTATATAACTGCTAATTTATTTATTTTAAACGTACGTCTACATTTCACTCTTGAAGACGGCTCGACTGAAAGGCACCTCAGTTTCTAGCTTTTTAACTTTTAGTTTAGGAAGGGGAGAGAACCAATATCAAAAGTTGAGTTAATTTCTTGCACTAACAGTGAGCTCAAAACACCTTATTTCAAGTTAATTCAAATTTACATAAAATATTGCTGTGCAAAAAGATACTTTATTAATTAACTGTATGCTATATATATATATATATATATATATAAATCAAAATGTAAAAATTAAGTTTACAAACCAAAAACTTCTCTAAACTACATATATCATGAACCTGTCATGGACTCTCCCGTCGATTTCGATGTTTGAGGTCTTGACAACTTAAACATGTTTAATTTAATGTAACAGGCTTATACCTACTCAATCGTAAATGACATTCGAGTCCTGCAAGAGATCTGAAAACAAGCTCACAATGGAGGCAAGAATGAAGATTGCTCGAATGGTCGGCTGAGATACTTTGGTTCTTTCACGTCTTACGCACAGTTGGTCAATTTCAGTTTTAGAGAACTGCCTGATGCCCCTCTGACAGGCAGATCTCCATTCATTTCGTTGAGAAGCAATTCGTTCAAAATCACGAAAAGGAATATTTGCGCATGTCAAATTCTTTTTCAACTTGTCCTTAAAGTAAAGCAGAGGTCTACCTATATATATATATATATATATATATATATATATATATATATATATATATATAGATGTTTTTACTTGTTTTTGTTAGCGATACTTTCTTGAATGAATTCAGGTATTTATACAAAAGTGCATTTTTACCTAAATGCTTGTTGGGAATAATTTTCCCATTGACCAATCTGGTACCCCCTTAATGGGGAGCGGCATATATATTATTTTTTAAAATATAATTATCCACTGACTCTGATGAGTCGTGGATGACGAAACACGTGTCAGTGGATAATTATATTTTAAAAAATAATATATATATGTATATATATATATATATATATATATATATAAAAATTTATTGATTGTTTTAATTTTAATATTAAAACTTATTTCTGTTTAGGAATATCATTTAATTTGTATTATCTGGATTCTTTGGCTACTGTTCTCATTTTTAGTGTTTTTTTTTTTTCACAACGTTACAGTCAATGTAACCTTATCGAATTTGGAATTTGCACAGAATATTGAATGGTACACTTTATTTAATTCATGGGGATAGTGTGCTCTCGTTCTGTTAGCTATGACCGGGTAGAAGTCATAAATAATTCACAATTGTATTCTTAGTGTCGCTCGCACTGAGAATTGAACCTTCAACCTCCAGAAGAGTACCACTTACAGCTGAATTTTACCAGATACTTTATCGGTTACACTACGCACCTTTGCGGACAATTCTAGTATGAATTTTGGGAGTTTTAAACCTATTCTTGTTTTTAGATCGACAATCTTACTAGTTATCACTATAGGTCACTACTTATTACATAGAGATTCCCGAGTTTGGCAAGATATACCTGAAGATGGCTGGAAGTTACATTATGAAAATAGCACTGAAGATGAGAACAGTAGTTTGAATAGTCTAAATAATACAAATTCCCAATCCTCATCTAAAAAATTCAGAAACATGATATTGTTTAATTTGGTGGTCAAATGTTTAGCAAGTCACCAGAATTCAGAAACGCCAACATAAACAACAGTTTTGTGTACGTTCGTTTCTTGGACAATATGTATTTTTATTGATATCAGATCTCATCAGCAGCACAGAGTGTATGTGTAATGAAGTGATGCGCTCTCTTGGTTAAACAATGTGTATGAATGTGTGTGAGAAAATCAGTAGCAGCCGTAGGATAGCTGACTAGTAAAAAATTAGCAGCAGCAGCTGCCTTAACACATATGCAAATTAAGTAAATGTGCACATGCTGACATCACGGGAAGAAGACAAAAAAATGGGCAGAGAAAAATGGACAGCACGTGGTGAGAAAAACAGAAGCAAAGTGTGTGCCAGAGAAGATGGACATGTAAAGTTTAGGGCAAGAAAGTGTTAGCTATGTCCGGCGGCAGGTGGTGGTGGGGGGGAGAGACTTTTAAAAAGCACAGGTAATATGGAAGAGAATTGTAAAACACATGGGTGTGTGAAAACACTTTTGAATGATAAAGAAATGCATTATTGTATTTTGGTTTGTTCTTTTGAGACGGTACCAGACAATGTGTGGGTCCGAGTGGTTGAAATGTAATGACACGGTTAAAGTGTAATGAACGTGTTACATATGTATTTTCATACATGTTTCATTTTAAACAAATATTATTAAAAATAACAGAGCTTCTATTTAATTACATATTTTTAAAAGTTACTTTTTATTTTTTCTTTATCTTTTCTGATGTAAAAATCGAAAAAAGTGTTAATATATGTCTCATATGTATCACAAACGTTTTCAATCCGTCCTCGAATAATCTTTGGTGAGAGTCAAATGTACGAGGTGCCTTAAACAAGTTTTCAGACTTTTTTTTTGTATAGGCATTTCAAATTGTTGTAAACTCTTAAAAATTCAGCGAGTACTTGAGGTCACATAGAAGGTGGGTGTGGGGGTCTATGACAGACATTTAAAAATAATGTTACTTGTTTCAAATGCGATGTTGTTGATTCCAAGTTTTTGGTTCCTTATGTACATTAACTTCAAATATTTTTAACGTTTTAAAATTTGTTTCGCGATGTATTATTTATGTATTACTGACTAATATTTGTCTTACATTATATGTATATATAGGTATATATATATATATATATATATATATATATATATATTAGTGATCGGACGATTTCAATATTTTTCTCCAAGTTTAAAACAATTTTATTTTTTGAATTTATTTTTCTCCAGAAACGTATCAAATGCTTCAGACTACTTTTGGACCATCTTGCATAGGGTATCAGTTTTTGAATGGCAAAAGAGATTCAAGGAAGACAGGAAGTCTGTGACAGATGATGAGAGGTGTAGGGGGAGTAAGGAAGTCAGAACACCAGGGTTGATTGGCCAAATAAAGAATTTCATGGATAAGGACTGTTGTGTGTCTATAAAGACAATAAGTGCACAGCTTGATGTCAGTGTGGGAACTGTATACACAATTATTTGAGAGGAACTGAAGATGCGGAAGATTTACACATAGTTTGTCCCAAGGGTTCTCAGAGAAGATCAGAAAGAAAATATTGTCATGACAGCAGCAGATGGTTAATATCCGTAGATGGTAGGCGCCGGGATGATTTTGAGGCCACTAGTAAGTACTTCTGGTCACATAGAAGGTGGGTGTGGGGGTCTATGACAGGCATTTAAAAATAATATTACTTGTTTAAAATGCGGTGTTGTTGATTCCAAGTTTTTGGCTCTTTATGTACATTAACTTCAAATATTTTTAACGTTTTAAAATTTGTTTTGTGATGTATTATTTATGTATTACTGACTAATATTTGTCTTACATTATATATATATATATATATATTAATGATGGGACGATTTCAACATTTTTCCTCATTCTGATACAATTACTGATTTTGTACTAAATTTCCGATTCCAATACAATTACTGGTTCAGATTCTTTATAAATCTCTAAATATTTAACAATAGAGTTGCTATTTATTCTCGATTACAGTAAAAACGCACGTTGAATATGCAGATATTTTCGCAAACATAAAAATATACTTGATACAGATATTATAAACAGATATTAGTTTTACTGGTAGCTTAAAAATCAATAAATATTTCTATTTTTCTGAGGAGTATATGCACAAAAAGATTCGATATTGACATAATGATAATTAATTGTTTCTGTTACACTGAAACAGATATGTAAAAAATGTACCAAAGTTTTGATATGCTGAAAAAACTGTTTGAAACTTGGAATGTAGCCATACTGTTAATCTTTTATATAGGCTCCGTTGTTATATTTAACAAACATTGAGCTTTTAAACAAAATGAATTGGTATAAATAAAGGGTGAAATATAATTGAAAAAGCATATTTTACCAAACAAAAAAAAAATAAACATATATATATATATATATATTTTAAAGTTTGTTTTTGAAATGTCGTTACTTTCAATGTATACCGTTTTCGTTTAACGGATCTAGATTGTTATTTTAAAACCATTCACTGTTAATTTTGAGTTAAGATCAATGCGTCTATTTAATAGGGACAGAGCATATATAGTGCAAAATTTTGCTGAAAATTCAAAGACTCGCATTTTCTTTTTTATAACCTTTGTTTATTTCTTGGATTTTTCCATTACAGCCGTTTCATTAATGAGTTGGCAATTTTACGATTTATGTTCCTATAAAAATATCCTGTCCTCACCAACTTCTTCAGATGTTTATCCATTAGATTTTTACAACAAATGGTATATTTTTAATATGCTGGACATCGTATTCGGGTAAAAAGATTTCCATAGCCATGCTTCCTCATTTCCTCCATCTTTTGGTGTTATGTAAAGATAGTTTTCCGTTTTAACCCGTACTTTCATATTTTTATTTTTTATTTATTAATTATTTATTTTTGTTTTAATTTTCCCGGTTTTTCCTATTTGTTTTTTTCCAATTAACATATAATTTTATTCCTATATTTATGCGTGTTTATTTTAATATTGTTTTTTTGCTTAGTGTTTGAATTTGTATTATATTACCCGATGCAGGGGAGGCCACTCTCGTGGTATCATTTTTTATCTAGGATTACCTCCCTTGCATTTTTTTTTAATCCTAATCTGCTCTAGTGCGTGAAATTATTAAACAAAAGACTAGATGTAATCCACGGGTGTTTGCACAGAAACAAATATTTAATTTTTTTTGTTCAATAAAATTGTCAGTAAACGTTTTTGTTTTTGTAAACAAAATTTGTTTTTTTTTATAAGAAAAGATGAATGATTTTTATGAAGACCATAAATTGTTAGGTGAAAGTACAGAAAAGTTATTTTTTCAAGAAAATTTACAACTCATTTTATTTCAATAAATGTTAAAAAAAAAAAATAAACAGAAAAGATACCTCTCCATAAACCAAAAAAATAATTAAAATATTACGTTTTTTATACAAAAAAAAAAAGAAAATAAATGTCGATTTAGCGTTTCAACATTTAAACAACGTTCGGCAATGATTGCCCGTCATGCCCGAGCCATAATTGATGGAAAATCCCAAGAATCCGAGTCAAATTCTGCAATTTCTTCTTAATTTTATTCACCCAGAAGACATCTTACAATAAAGACAAAACGTTGATGATCACATAACTTGATTTGTTCTATATATATATATATATATATATATATATATATATATAAAATCCAATATGGCTGCGTGGGTAATGATGGCAGGGAGGAAAGATTGTGTCTGGATAAATCATGGTTCTCAATTTCCAATTTCAGAAATGGCGATTATAATGAAGTGGATATTTTCTATTTTACTAAAAGAAAAAAAAAAAAGCAAGTTTCTCCAAAAAATAAATGAATTTACTTCTGCTTGGTGAGTTTTATTGTTTTTTAATGGAAAACGATTGTGAAACGATTTAAATTTGTAACAATGAAGAAATGTAAATTTTTGTTAAGTATTTTATTGCGAAATGTCCGTTACTCCAAGGAAAATAAATAGATGGAAAGGATTCAATCGATTTATTTCTATAATGGACGCCAATCGAAAGATTAATGTACACAAGAAGAAAACAAATAAATGCAAATCCTTAATTGAAATCAACTTTATCTTCACTTTTAGCGATGAAATTTCTATTTTAAACTTAAGTATGACAGACCAAAAAAAGTCTACTCAAAGCAGAAGCATGATAGACCAACAAAACTAAAAGTCTATGGATAGTGCTCGATATGCTGATAGCTTGTCAGAGTGCCTACTTCATCTGTATGTATAATACACACAGGGTGGAACAATATAATTGTCACTCCAGAAAAGACGACATGATTCCATTTCCATTTGATGAAAATCAGTTTTCTTTTTTCGTTGCAGACCATCTAATAGTTAGCCAGTTGTATACAAATCCCAAGAGCGATAAAAGCCTTCTATCATATTTGAAAGTAACACAATGCACCAGGGGATCACCACACTCTTCAGCACATCCAGCTAAACTTTAGTGTTGTCTTTCAAGCAGATTTTGAAGATGTGAGGTAGCATGATGTGGCTCTCACTTTAAACCACACCAAAGAACATAACTAAGCAAGATCGGAGATGCACCGCCATACAACTCATACTCTCTACTGATCCAAGTTATGACAACAGGACCATTGCCAGCACTCTCAAAATGCAAATCAAAACGTTTCTACACCTGTGGGCACAGCGCAACAAAGTTTCCGGCCACAGTTATGATCTTTAGTGTTTTTTTCAAGTGAGGGCCACATCATGCTACTTCACATCTTCAAAATCTGCTTGAAAGTCAACACCAAAATGTACCTGGATGTGCTTAAGAGTGTGGTGATCCCCTGGTGCAATTAGGTGACTGCTGCCAGACCTTGAGCGTGGCAGTAGGACTCAATGCCAGCCCACCAATCCAAAGAAACCCAAGCTTGGCTTCAGAAGGAGTGCTATGACTTTGTACTCTTCTCTACCCCGATCTGAACCTGCCGGACTACTTTGTTTGGTCATACGTCGAAAACATCACCAATATGATCTCCCACATCACCAAAGCCAGCCTGATCGCCACCATCCGCGGAGTATTTGCTGAGCTCTCACCAGCGCTTATAGAAAAGGCATGCTCCCAATTCTGGATTCATATTGAGGCAGTAATCGAGGCTGAAAGTGACTACATTGAATATCTGTCAGCTCTACTTCATAATCAAGTTACCTAAATTGATTTTTTCAATAAAAATTTTTAAATAAAATTGTAGTGTTGTTTTCTTTAGGGCGACAAATTTATCGTTCCACCCTATACATACATGATTACTGCTAGTTTTTGACAAATTTATCATCTCTTCGGGTTGATGTCAGTCATCCATTATTTAGGAGGAGGGAGGCTCAACAAGAACTTGTTTACATTGGACTTGAAGACGACCATACTATAGTCAGCTGGAAAGCAGGCGAGCAGAACAGAGTTTACACAGGCGGTTAGTCCTAAGAAAGAAGCTTTGTTCATGGAATTTTTTTTTTTTTTTTTTTTTTTTTTTTACACAGGTATCACCACTTATCAAGGCCCGGAGGCCACTTGAGGATAAGGGTTAATGGGTATACATTAGTCAATGTGATTATAGCGTAGTAAGAATAAGTAGTGGGAATTTTGTAAATTGGATTACTTAGGGGGACGGTTCATTAAGAACTTGTTTATGTTGGACTTGAAGACAATCAGATTGTAGTCAGCTGGAAAGTAGGCAATCGGAAGAGAGTTCCACAGGCGTGCAGTTCTAAGAAAGAAGCTTTGTTTATGGAATCTGCATTTAGGTTTAGGCACACATAAAGAGTGTGGGAAATTATTGATAGTGGTTTTGGCTAGATGAGTGTTTCTTGTGAAAGTTTGGCGAAGGGGGACCCTAGATTGAAGTTCAGATGAGCACTTGCCATGAAAATAACGATAAAGCAGAGACAGGATCGAAACGTCTATTCTATGAGAAAGAGGCTGCAAGGAAGAGAAAAGGGCATCCTCCACTAGGTTACGAAGTCTAATTTGAACTCTGTCAAGACAGGATAAGGTCTTTCTAGCAGCTCCTGCCCAGATATGGCAACAGCACTCCATCCTTGGACATACCTGGCTCTTGTATAGGTAGAGACTTGCATCAGCAGTGAGATATCCACTGGATCGATAGAAGGATCCCACCATTTTTCCAGCGACCTTCGTAATGGATTTGATATACATGTTTTAATTTCAGATCAGGAGCAAAGGTCAAGCCCAGAAGCTTGTCAAAACATGAAGCCTCCCCAAGACGAGAGTCGTTCATTTCAATTGATGCCAGATGAGCATCAGAGCGTTGATGATGTAAAGATAGAAGCTTGGTTTTAGATCGTGTTCCAATGTTGGTTGAAGATGATTTTATCATCACACGAAAGAAGACAGCTTTTTCTGATAATGTTAGGTTATTCGTTACATAAATCCAATCATGGACACACGTAAGAGCCAGATGTGTTTTAAGATGGAACAGCGGTTTATTTTATTTTATTTTATTTTTTTAAATTACAATTTCATCCCAAACAAGGCACACTGCCACTTTGATGTAGGGGGCTACTATCGGGGGACATAAGTTGCAGGGGTACTATGTTGGAAGTTGAGAAGCTAGATGTCTGTTCACATTACACTTGAACTTCTGCATGTCAGTACAATTGGGAAAGCAGGAACCTGGAAGGGAGTTCCAAAGTTTAGCAACTCTGGTGGAAGAAACTATTAGAGTAAAAGGCTTTCTTACATCTAGGGATCTCTATTGTGTAGGGGTGGGATTTAGCTGCTTGTTGGGTTTGTCGGGGGTATTTAAGTCGAGGGGGTACAAGGGCTTGTAGTTCGTTGGAGCATCCATCATTAAAATACTTATAGAACAGGCAGAGGGATGCGACATTTTGTCGATGGGACAGAGGTGAAGCTTAGATGACATTTCAGGACCTATTAGGTGAGTGGCTCTCTTTTAAACCCTGTCCAGGAGCGAGAGACTAGTAGCAGATGCACCAGCCCAAATGTGACAACAATACTCTATATATGGGCGATATCCGGTGAGGTGCTGCTCAGAGCATTTTTTATTTGCCTTGACAGAGTACAAAACCATTTTCACAATCTAGTAGATTATGATCTCATCTTTTTACAGCCTCTTTTTATAACAGAGATGCTGCTAGTCTCTTTCTACTCTAGTATCATTCCCATGATAGGGGCTCAACTAAGCTCCAATCTCTGGTTTCTCCCTGTAAGACATTCACAGCAATAACTCATCTAGCTATCACAACTGCAAAGAAATTTCCTTTCTTCCTGTGTACTCAAAACCAAATGAAATTTTCATGAACAGTGTTTCTTTCCAAGAACTTCTCATTCATGAGATAGTGTTGGATATTGACTGGGAAAGGTGGCTGGTCGACGATTATTATGATAAGCCAAAAAGTTTTGTCAGCTAAATTATGTTTTAGAATAAAAAAATATTTAGAATAAAATATTTTTTTACATTTAATAGTTCCCAGGAATGTTAACTTGATGTTAAGTTTCTGCTTTATCGTTATTTTCATGGTAAGTGCTCGTCTAAGCTCCAATCTATGGTCCCGCTCACCTGACTTCCACGAAAAACACTAGTCTAGCTGAAACCACTATCAATAATTTTCCTCACTCTTTATCTGCACCTAAACCTAAACGTAGATTCCATGAACAAAGCTTCTTTCTTAGAACTGCATGCCTGTGGAACTGTTCCGTTTTCCTGCTTTCCAACTTAATACAATATGGTTGTCTTCAAGTCCAATGTGAACAAATTCTTGATGAGCTATCCCCTTAAGTAATCCAATTTACCAAATTTACACTACTACCGATGACTGATATGTTCCCCTTGACCACTATGCCCTCATTAACCCTTATCCTCGAGTGGCCTCCGGGCCTTGATAAGTAGTGACTCCTTTGTAAAAAAAAAAAAATTCCAGATAGCTGTTGATGCGGGACGTAGTTGTACCAGTTGACATTATTCCGCATTTCATCGCATAAGCCTGAAGAATCCTAGAGTGGATGAAACGCGGAATATTCAGTGTAGCTTAATCGCCATATATATTTTATAACTTACTATATATATATATATATATATATATATAGATAGATAGATAGATATATAGAGAGAGAGAGAGAGAGAGAGAGAGAGAGAGAGATAATATAAACAAAGATATGTGACAAAACCCTGGAAAGGACCTTTAGGCTACGTGTAGTGATGACGTCGTAACGGAAAAGATAGATTTTGGAACACAACAGTTTAGTTACTAGAGAGAAGAGTTCAATACGCAATGTGTTAGCGGACAGAGGTTTTTTTTTTTTTTTTTTTTTCTTTTTTTGACTTTAACGCTTGTGGAAGTCAGAAGAGGCAACTTAGCAAATTGTAGTCGTATACAAAGCATGCCAACTCTGAAAAGGAATGCAGCAAGAATAAATGAAATATCCACATATAATTCCTGCCTTGGCTTTTTCCACTTCTCGGAGAAAATCGCTTTTAATTTCAGGATGCATGAAAAGAAGATTGGAGGTAATGTGTCTTTTACTGGTGTTCCCACCGACAACAGTGTTCGTCTCTTGTTTAAACCCGGTCGATAAATGTTAATATATGTATACACACATCAACACAGAATAGAGAATGCTAAGCAATCACAGATCACAACACGGTTAAGACGATCATAAATGTTATATGTACTATTATAAATATACATTTGACATTTACGAATCACAAAGACAACACGTTTAACACTCATAAGTGAATAGAGATTCATTATATATACACTGACAATATTGTTATACACACACAGGTTATACAATAATACGATACTATAAGACTGTTACCCTGATGACTACAACATGGTCGACTTAAAGTCCGATGTAAACAAATACGTGTCAAGCCGTCCTCCTAAGTAATAAAATTTTGTCCATTCCATCAATCATTTTCAATCTTTTCATAGTATTTTTCATAATTTAACTGACAATCTCATTAACTGTTATCCTCGAGTGGCTTTTGGCCCTGGTGGTGAGAAGGGGGGTCACAGAGATATGTAAGGATGATGCATCTAAAAACTCTGGCAACTCAGTCAGATTATTGGAAAAAGATTGAATTATGATTGCAAGTTTTTCTGGAAGAATTTCTATTTATTCTGAAATACAGAATCGTGTGATTAAAAAAAAAAAAAAATTAACAAGGTGATGAAAAAATTTTATCTGATTTTTAGGTATGCCTCTGTTGCAATATATTTTGCATATAAAAAAGGTGGATATTTACTTGCTTCCCATGCAGCAAGATGTGACACAAGGTCGGAAGATGGGGCGTGTCAAGTCAGTGCCCTTAAAAAAGGAGCACTCTGACCTAGCAAAAAATTGCCTGGGGAGTTTTGGAGGTTTCGACGTCAGATATTGTTAAGATTCGGTTGGATTTTTTTTTTAATTTCCGAAGAATCAACGGTCCGAATGACAAATTGGGGAGGGAATTATATGAACATGTCTCATCATCAACGTCATATTTGGTTTAACGTCCATTTTAAATGCTGGCATGTGTTGGACAACTTAAAAATAAAAATAAGCATCTGGATACATCTAATCATCTCAGGGTGCAAAGTTGGAGGTTTTGGAAGTCAGATGTTTTAATTCCCAAAGGAATCAACAGATAAATAAAAAAAAGTGTGTGCGTGTGTGTGTGTGGGGGGGGTAGATTATATTGACATGCATCATCATCATACTTGATTTTATATGTTGGACAGTTAAAAAAAAATTCATGAACATCTCCTAATGGCGGAAATGGAGATTTGGGGAGATGTTGAAGTCAGACTCATAAAAATGCTAGGAATCAAAGCTGGATTTTTAAATTTCTGAAAGAAAAAAAAACATGAGCGGGGGGGAGGATGAAGTTGTTGTTGAAAAAGAAGAAGAATATCCAGTTAAACATCTATTTTACATCTATTTTTCAAGTGTGAAAAATAAAGATAAAAATAACTGATAAAAATAACTGAATAAAATCATAGACATACCTAATTTTTATCAGAGTTACAGAGTAGGGTTTTTTGAAGGAATCAAAGTCAAACTCCTAAAAGTATGAGGGAGATCATACATACATACATACATACATACATACATACATACATACATCTGTTTAATGTCTATTTTATATACTGTAATGTTGAACAGCTTAAAAAAAATAGCATAATAGACCAATCGACCGATAAAAAAAAACAACTTATAGACATATCTAATGTTTATCGGGATTGCAAAGGAAGTAGTTTGGGAAGGATAAGGATTCCAAAAACCTCAATAAAAAATGGTAGCGATTTGAATCCAGGGAATGACTGAGAAGATACAACGGATAACAATGAAAACGGCTAAAATATTAAGAAAAGATATGAGCTACTACTCGGCCATATAAAAAATTCAACAGAATTAAAACAAAAAGACAGGAATTACCACACAGAATCAAGAAAACTAAAACTGTATAGTTGTAAGCTACACCCATCTCCACCAAAAACATTGCAATGTCAGCATCAATTGGCACGACAGCAAATAGTTGTGAAGGGTCAAGAAGGATGGAAAGACCAAGCAGAAAAGGCATTTACTAGACCTTCACTGGATGAGTGCGAAAAGGATGCTTATTGCTACCCAAATTCCAGTGAAGCCCAATAGCCGTTGCCAGTGAGAAACCAATGGTAAACGGCTGTTGCTATGATGCAAATTCATTTGCAAAGGTTATTGAAAGAGGTGGAGAGTACTGGGAATCTGAAGAGACTTATTGTCACCTAGACTTCAAGGAACACGGCAAGTTGTTGGAAGAGAGAAATTTTTGATGATGGCCTGTGTGAAAGCTCCTAGTGAGAACAAAAAAAAAAAGAAAAAAGAAAAAAAAGATAATAATAATAATAATAATAAGAAGAAGAAGAAGAAGAATAAGAAGAAGAAGAAGAAGAAGAAGAAATGTAACATCCGCTGGCATGTGTTGGACAGCTTTACAGAAGACAAGAAAACATGACAGATGAACCGAGCGATGAATAAAACTTTCGGACACATCTAAAAATAGTCATTCAGTTGAGAGACTCAACTGAAATAGCGATGACAGAGTTGTCAAAAATCGGGTAATTGATAGAACAAAACTTTCACGCTACAACAACATTCTCTCCATTTTTTTCTTTTGTGTGTGTGTGTGTGTGTTTATGTGTGTGGAATTTACACAAAACTTTATATCAGTGTCAGCAGGATCATATATAGATATAGAGTAGTTGATTTGATGCAAATCTGCACAGATGAAGTCATATTGGTATTTTTTAAAACTTTCTTTTCACCTCACCATTCACCTTTAAAATGACGACTTTTGAAGATTTTCGGGTATGCTGAAAATGAATATTACCTTTAAATTTGGGGCAGACAAGAAGTTTTCTGGATATTAATATCTTTATTATTTTTATGTAAAAACTGATGGCCATATTTTTCCCCCCACTGCAAAGTACTAATGCGTACTGTCCCCCGTTAAGAATGACGAACGCTAACTGAAATTTATTAAGTAATACATTGGAAAAATGTCTTAATATCCAGGAAATTACTTGTCTGCCCCCATTTTGAATGCGATATTCATTTTCATCATACCTAAAAACCTTCAAATGTTGTAATTTTAAAAGGTGAGTATTAAGGTCGAAAGAAAATAAAAATTTATGCCTATGGAACACATTAATGTAGAGCTGCTTCTTCGCTGATTGTAACATGATCGTTTTTAAGTCTAATGTAAACAAGTTTTTGTTAAGCAATTCTCTCAAATAATTAAACCCTATCCAAGTTCCACCATTACCGATCATCACGGTGTTGTCTCAACGGCCACCTGAAATTCCCTAACCCTTATCCTTGAGTAGCCTTTAGGCCTTGATGAGCAGTAATTCCATCCCACAGTAAAAAAAAAAAAAAAAAAAAAAAGTTGTGATCTTATAACTATTTGTTTTTTGTTTTTTTGTACAAGGGAGTCACCACTTATTAAGGCCAAAAGACCACTCGAGGACAAGGGTTAATGAGTGACCGGTGGTTATCGGGAAAACAATGTAGTAAACGTTAATGGTGAAAATTGGGTATAATGTGATTATTTAAGGGAACGGCTCAACAAGAACTTGTTTACATTGAACTTGAAAACGACCATATTGTAGTCAACTAGACAGCAGGCTAGCAGAACAAAGTTCCACAGGCAGGCAGTTCTAGGAAAGAAGCTTTGTTCATGGAATTTGTGCTTAGATTTAGACACATACTTGGTTCAATAATAATTTAATGATCAAACGATATCATTAGAATTAAATTTCACTTTAAAATCTTATTTCAAAAATAAGAAATAATTTAGTAAAAAAAAAAAAAAAAAAAAAAAAGGAAGAGGAAAAAAAAGAGAGAAACAAAAATGAAAAAACAAAAAAACTCCCGGTAACGGCAGGTAAGTACGGCTAGTCTAATTATATTATTGACGACATTTCGAACTTCAAAATTAATTTTGAATTTATAAGAGAGATTAGATTGCAATCTCTAAGTAAACTGAACGGCGTGAAATTTAAGATTTGCTTTATGAAATGTGGGAAAAATTGTGACAAAAAAATAAATAATAATAATAATAAATAAATAAATAAAATTATAACAGTTTCTCCTCCTTTCCCTCCGTTGTCGTCTGCTGCTTCAGGGATTGGTTGAATACTGTATCCAACGAGTAGGGTAAGGCTGAGAAGTTTACATTTATTTTGGGATTGACGTTGGATGGGTTATTGATTCTAAGGGCACTAGGGGATACCTAAAACTTTCAAGGGAGGGTTAGGTTTACAGAGAGCTCGCCATCCCCATAGATTTCAGGAGGCTACAATTCCAATATGTTTTCTTTTTCTTTTTTTACACAGGCATCACCACATTATCAAGGCCAAGAGGCCACTCAAGGATAAGGGTTAAAGAGTGTACAGTATAAATTGGACAATATAGTAATCATTAGTAATGGAAATTTGGTAAATTTGTTAACTTATATGGAACGGCTCATCAAGAACTTGTTTACGCTAGACTTGAAGACAACCATATTGTAATCAGCCGGAAAGCAGGAAAACGGAAGACAATTCCACAGGCGTGTACTTCTAAGAAAGAAGTTTTGCTCATGTTATTAACATTATTGAGAAAGAGAGAGAGAGAGAGAGAGAGAGAGAGAGAGAGAGAGAGAGAGAGAGAGAGAGATTTTACCAGTATTAAGGACAATTATTTGTGTATGTCTACTTAAAAATCTGTCATCCTCTGTTTGTCTCTCCCTCTGCATGTAACAATCAAAGACGTGTCAGACCACGGTTACCGAGAGAGGGGCCATGATCAGACACGGAATGATGATGGCATGAATGTGGCACCGTTGCTTTTGTTGCTTTTTACACCATTTCTTTGTGTTTGGAGCCAACCTTTAAACATTGCTGTTTTTTTTTTGTTTTTTTTTTTTACATAGGCATTACCACTTATCAAGAGACCACTCGAGGATAAGGGTTAAGAGTGTACAGTAGTCAATTGGACAATATAGTAATCGTTAGTAATGGAAATTCAGTAAATTTGTTTACGTTGGACTTGAAGACAATCAGATTGTAGTCAGCTGGAAAGCAGGAAAACGGAAGACAGTTCCACAGGCGTGCATTTCTAAGAAAGAAGCTTTGTTCATCGAATCTACATTTAGGTTTAGGCACAGATAAAGAGTGGGGGGGAATTATTGATAGTGTTTTCAGCTAGACGTGTGTTTCTTGTGAAAGTTTGGCGAGGGAGGGGGACCATAGATTGAAGCTCAGTTGAGCACTTACCATGAAAATAAAGATAAAGCAAAGACAAACTTGCAACATCTCTTCTGTGAGAAAGAGGTTGCAGGGAAGAGAAAAGGACATCTCCTACGAAGCTACAAAATCCATGTTGAACTCTATCAAGGCAGGATAAGCTTCTGCCCAGATGTGGCAACACTACTCCATCCTTGGACGTACTTGGCTCTAATATAAATAGAGAATTGCATCAGCAGTGAGATATCTACTGGATCGATAGAAGGATCTGACCATTTTTCCAGTGGTCTTGGCAACAGATTTGATGTACGTGTTCCACTTCAGATCAGGAGTAATGGTCAAGCCCAGAAGCTTGTCAAAACATGAGGCCTCTCCAAAACGAGAGCCATTCATTTCAATTGATGCCAGATGGGGATCAGAGCATTGATGATGTAAAGATAAAAGTTTGGTTTTAGATGCATTAAAAGTAATCAACCACTCCTTTCCCCAATGTACCACATGCTCAAGATCAGAGGATTGGAGAGAATTTGGTCGTTTACGGTCTTAGATGTGCTACCATAGATGGTAGTGTCATTAGCATAAGTGTCTACGAATGATGTAAGGATGTAATCTGGAAGATCATTAATGTAGATCAGGAAGCGAGTTGGGCCCAGAATCGACCCCTGAGGGACTCCAGCATTTATACTGTGAGCTTCTGATTTTTGCCCATCAACTACTACTCTTATGAACCTTTCAGAGAGAAATGATTTAATAATCGAGAAGACATTTCCAGCTATACCATAGCTGGACATCTTATGAAGTAAACTTTTATGCCATACTCTATCAAAGGCCTTAGATATGTCAAGAGCAATTGCCCTAGAAAGGTTGTCTCCACCGAGAGATTCGTTAATCATATGAGATATAACTGTAAGCACATCTGCTGTAGATTTAGCAGAACGGAAATATATTGTGTGCCACTAAGAAAGTTATTTTTGCTGAGGTGGTTGATTACTTATCTATTTAACACAAATTCCAGCAACTTACTCATGACGCACAGGAGACTTATTGGCCTGTACTGAGAGGGACATGAGTGATCACCTGAATTTTTAAATACAGATTTTCCAGGGTGATGGGAGGCAATTCTCCTTAAGACAATGTTTAAACAGTTTTGTAAGTATGGGCACTGGTTCTGGTTCAAGTTTTTTGAGTACTATAATTGGAATACCGTCAGGGCCAGTTGTTTTACTGGAATTAAGGTTTTTGATTAGCTTGGCAACATCACATACAGATATTTGTATATCACATAGCGTGTTTTCTGGTACAGGAGGAAATATTGGGGGTTGGCGGCCCTGGTCACAAAGGGCAGAATTAGCTGCAAAGTTCTTGGCAAAGAGTTTGGCTTTGTCTGATGCTGACGAGAGTACCCTCAGGTACATTGATGATATTTGGGATATAGCACATGCCTCTGTTTAAGATTCTGTTTGCTATTTGCGAAAACTGGTGGGAACCAAGTCGCTGCTCAGTTACTTTGAACTTGACGGACTGAGCATACAACTCTCTTGCGTTCTTTATTACTTTCTTACAATGGTTACTGGCAGTCCTGAAAGCGGCTTTAGTCTCAATACATCTATTACATTGGAAGCAATGAAAAAAGTGATTTCTGTGCAAAATGGCAGCAGCATATTCTGGAGAGAACCATGGCTGGCTGTTAGGTCTTTGCTGGAACTTTTTCGAGGGTATGAAACGGTCTATATATGTAATTAACCATTCCGTCAGGTCTGATACTATAGAGGACACATCCTTTTTAAACATGGAATGCAGAGGTAGATCTGATATAAATGTACGGAAGCTATCCCAGTCAGCCATGCAGAGGTACATCTGCGGACTTATTACATTTCATTTTTATCTTAATTGATACAACAGAGTGGTTGGAAAATCCGATTGGAGACAGAACGGAAACTGAACATAGTTCAGGGCAAGTTGTGAGAAAAAGGTCTAGGAGACTCGCATACTGGGCATCAGTGTCGGGCACACATGTGGGTTCATGAACAATCTGAGTTAGGTCATAAGCAATGGAGAAATCATGACAGAACCTCCCCTCATCATCGGTCTTGTTTGAGAGTTAACTATTCCACATTATGAACATTGAAGCCTCCACATACGTGAATATTAGCTGAAGGATAAGCAGATAGGACTTGGTCAATTTTCTCAGATATGCTTTTAAAGATAGTAACTCTGCTGTTGTGGGGGTGATAGAGAGCAAATATAAATGCAGTAGTGTGAGCAAATGCAACCCGGAAGCACATATCGGGTAAGTTAAGATCTTCTCTGGAGATGTCCCTACCACATGGAAAGCCATCTTTAATATAGGCACATATTCCATGCCCACGGCGTGTTGGAGCTAAAAACCTGCAATCTTGTGAGTTAATGGATAGCCGCGATCAGCGATGAGGACTTTGTGCAGATCAGACATTTCTGAGGCACGATCTTTGTGAACCCTGTGCAGAAGTCTGACTAGCGTAACAACTAAGCAGCAGCAGCAGTAATTCTATTCTGAGCACCATCATGTCTGTCTGCTAGTATCCATATAAAATCATAAGATTACATCCATCGATAGAAGGCAAGACAAATTTTACGGAGAGAGGAAGAGAGAGAGAGAGAGAGAGAGAGAGAGAGAGAGAGAGAGAGAGAAATAAAATCGATCAAAATGGGTGGAAAAAAATTAAGGACTTAAAGCTCTAGAGATTTGGCTTAAAGAAAAAAAAGAAGCAGAATTTCACCTTTTTTGAATTACAAATGACTAGAATTCTGCTTACAAGCAGAGAACTCACATCTCTGTATAAAATAAAATGTAAATTTGAAATTCTTATTTAAATAAAAACTTATTAAATTAAATCCACCAAAATGTACTTTGTTTCTTTGTAAACAAGTTAGCCTTATTAATCTTTATTTTTCCAACTATTAAAAAGAAAAGAAAAAAAAGTACGTTTTTGTGATCCTTTGAAATATTAATAGAATTTTAAAGTATTTAAACTGTAAGAAAGAAAGCCATTAAAACTGGCTTTTAAATTCTTAGTAACTCCTTGTGTATGAAAAGGTTTAGAAGTAACTGCTGCTTATTTAGGAATTGCAACATAGGTTTTATTTCAGATTATTTTAACAAAGAAATAATTATATAAATTACTATGTATACCTAATCTACATTTTTTCGTATCCTATTCTTGACAGGCTGACAAGAAGGTTTTTGCTGAATTTTTAATTTTGGTTTTAAGTGATGTATTTTGAAATAAGTTTTCGTTATAATACCTTTACTTTATATATCATTTAAAAGAGCGTGTTTCGCTCTATCTAATCATTTAAATTACAATTGTTTTAAAACAATTGCGTCTTCTTTTCAGAACGTTGAATACAAGATGGAAAAAAAAGCAAATTCGCACAATTTTTTTATTTCAATTTAAAGCTGGACTGAAAAGCTGTTGAAGTAGCTTGTGATATAAACAAAGCATTTAATCCAAAAACCACTATTGAACGTATAGCACAATGGTGGTTTAAGAAATTTTGTGGTGGCGACAAGAGTCTTGAAAATGATGGGTGTAGTAGATGTTGACAACGATCAATTAAAAGCCTTAGTCGAAGCCAATCCATACACAACTGTTCGAGAACTTGCTTCTGAATTAGACGTAACCTATACGATTTCCAACCACTTGAGAGAGATTGGAAAGACAAAAAAACTTGATGAATGGATGTCTCACGAATTGAATGACAACCAAAAGAAACACCATTATGAAGTGTCATTTTCTCTTCTTTTACGCAACAAGAACGACCCATTTCTAGACAAGGTTGTGATTTGCAATGAGAAGTGGGTTTTTTACAACAACCAGCGACACTCAGATCCGTAATTAGATGCTGACTAAGCTCCCCCAACACTTCCTGAAACCAGAGTTGCACCAAAAGAAGGTCACGCTGACTGTTTAGTGGTCTGCGACTGATCTCATCCATTACAGTTTTCTGATCTTCTATAACACATAAATAAATATTACAATCATATTTTTTAATTTTTCTAAATAATCGAACACTCACATATATATATATATATATATATATATATATATATATATATATATTAGTGCAAAATTTTGTTTGTTCATTTATTTCCTGGATTTTTTCCATTACAGCTGTTTCATTAATGAGTTGGCAATTTTACGATTTATGTTTCCGTAAAAATGTCTTGTCCTCACCAACTTCTTCAGATGTTTATCCATTAGATTTTTACAACAAATGGTATATTTTTAACATGCTGGACATCGTATTCGGGTAAAAAGTATATATATAGTCTTGGAAGTTTTTTTAACCTTTAAAGCTATATAAAAAAAACTTATTTAATTTTTATATTTTTATCATTCGTAAAAAAACTATTTAGTCAGTAAGTCATTTAATCACGTGCAATCAATTCATCAACTTGCTCTCTCAGAATTCACAATAGTACTAATGTTAATCTAAGGGATCATCAGTTGTTTATCATCAAACACTGTTTCGGGGATTTAAAAACAAAACAGTATATTAAATCATGCCTCCCCCAGCAGTGTTGATCAAACACTACCTCCTTAATTACAAGAACACAAAAATGTTTCACATATTAGATCTAGTTTCCTATTCTTAATTAATTTGGCTATCCTATTCATGTTATAAAAATGAATTCCTTACCTGTGAGATTCATCTGTTTTCAAATTCAAAATGGATATATTTCTTTAATTGACCAGTCTTGTATTTATAAGATTAGGATTTATCCATTTGACTATTTATCCCCCTCTACTATGATTAGTACTTTATATATTTACATTCTTATTTATTTAAAATTAAAAATATATAAAAGGTTAAAAATATTTATAAATGTATACATTTTTTTTTTTTTATATATATAATACATTTTATACATTACTAATATAGTTTTGGATTTTCTTTATAGGATTTCAAAGCATCAGGATAACGAACAAATGCTTTATTTAACTGTTTAAATATTTTAGTTTTATCCCCACCTTGTTTTATCATCCTTATTACTAAGTTAGAAACTGGGGGTATAATATATATATATATATATATATATATATATATATATATATATATATATATATACTAGCTGTACATACCCGAAACAAATTGGTTGGGGAAGGTTTAATCACATACTATTTAAGATACACTGAATATCCTAACTTCTTACGATTTTCCTGAAAGTGAACCACTTGTTGGATTATGGAAGCATAAAACACATCCATTTTCAGTCTATGAAAATTAAATGGGAAATAAATCATAGCTCTAATAAAAAAAAAAACTTGAAAATAAATTAAATTAAAAATAAATTAAGTCAATCAACTTTAAATAATATTTCTAAATCAAACAATTAAAAAAATCCTACTACAACAAACAATAACGTGGGGCTAACTATTAAAATAGATTATCCTTAAAGTTCCTATCAAGTTTACCTCCCCACGAGACAGATTTAGACACCAGAGTTGTTTTTTAATATGGAGAAAGGAACAAAAATAAAAATTGTCTCAGTCGTGAAGGATTTTTCTTCCACTGAGAGAGAACAAGAAATTGAAGTGCAGCATCTGAAGAACAGATACTACACTTTGAGGTATTAAATCCTTTATTCAAGCCAAAAATACGATGTAAGTTCAACATGAACAAAAAACTTAGGCACAAGGCCAACTTAAAAGGGAGGAAAATAGGGGTCGTTGGTCATCCTTGTCATTCTAAAACTAAACAAAAGTTTCTCTCAGCTAGTATCTTCTTCCACCATAATACCGTATTCACCCTTTCGTACTGGGGGGAGGGGACGTTCTACTTAGAACCCAATTGTTTGACAAAAACTAAAAAGATAAGAATACAATAATTCATTTGAGCGCAGGGGAAGAAAAAATACAAAAGTGGTCAGTAAGACCCCCCCCCTCCCCGAACCCCATCTAGTTGATAGACCACACGTTCAACTTTGGTTTGTAACGGAACCTGAGGTCCTACGGGACAGTCTCTAAGTGGGGATTCCCTCTAGATGGGACGAAATGGAGAAAAAAAAAATTGGTGGGTGAGGGGGAGGGTGTTAGTAATTGATTTCTTTTTCTCCAAGATGGGTGAAATTTAGAGGGAGGAGTGAAAAGAAAAATTACAGATAGGAGGGGGTGGGGATCTTGGAGGCTTCCTAGTCGAGGAGGGATGGAGCACTTACTCGGCTAGCTAAGAGGCTAAAAATTACATTACACTTGAAAAAACTGTGCGTTCCACACCTAGGAGGGAAGCGTATTCAAATTTGATTCCTTTTCATACATACAGACTTGCTACGTGTATCCATCTTCTGTCAAATACCACTCGATGCAGCCTCTATCACATCTGATCTTCACCTATAGTTGGTGTCTAAAGAAAGTGATCAGATCCTGATCAGAAAAAGATGACACACCCTGGCCACCTTGCAGTCGCGACGGCCAAATCACCATTCTCGTCATGGCTAGGATCGTAATGTAAACTATTTGTTTTACCCGGTCCACAGCAGCCTCACGGTGTCAACAGTATTATACACGGTAATTGGGCGAGGATGCTCGGGATCGATGGAAGCCGTCACCTTGCTGATATATGATCAGTACTGGTGGAGTTCATAGCAATCTAAGAAAGTGTGATTAGTCATTTCTATGGCTGTTGTTGTGTAACGGGGACAAGCAGGCGACTCTCAAAAAAAAAAAAAATGGAACTGAATTGTAGTTGTTGAGGGGAAGTGCATTTTGGGCCAATTGCCAGGTAAGAGAGAACTCAGAGTTGTTCAGATGATTCGAACCTGCTGCCCAACTCCACACGAAACGGATCTCACTCTGCTGCCAACCCAAACGCACGCATAGCAAGTCGGCGCCCCTTCCCTCACTAAATCACTGTGGAGTTCTTTACGGGTAGCAGTCTCAAGGCCGCTGGACCTTGGTAGTAGTTTTAGTGCAGTTCTGCACTCTTTTAGGAAGGTAGATTCTCTCGGCGGCCTGCGATGGCTTGCAATACTTCAAATCCGGCATTCCCAAGCCTCCCTCACACCGATGTTGAATACAGACCTCTCTGCTCACACAGTGTCTTCCTTTGTCCCAAAGGAGCGAAGACAAGAGTTCAACAAGAGCTTTTAGGTGTTGTGCAGCCAGAGGAAGTATGGCCAGTTGGTAAAGGATGAGAGGTAAGACGTACATGGTGCACGCCTCAGCTCTACCCTTTACGGAAAGTTTCCTAGGAAGCCACGAGTTCACCGCAGTCTTCACTTTTAACTGTACCTCTGACCAATTCTTTTGGAGCTGGAGACCTGGTCTGAACCACACAGCAAGGATCTGAACCGGGCCATCTGTCCAGCTAAAGGGCGTTGGGAGGTTTGCTTTACCACTGCAGGCACCCAACTGCAGTTCGACTGATGCTGCGGTTTATCTTGGCTGCTGTAATTATTTCATATCGAGCAAGCGCCTCTAATACGGTCTTGATATCTCGGAAGCTATACACAAAGATACATTGGCGAATGCGGATACTCTGGTGGTCGAGCTGCCAGATAGAGCTATTTGTGCAGAATTTGCCTCCTCATGTCTCAGCTTGCAGAGCAGCGGCTCCAATGCTAGGATGTAGAGCAAAGGCTACAGTGGACAGCCCTGACGAACTGACCAAGAGATAACAAAGGATTCGAGCACTTTACATTGACTTGCATGACAACCATGGGCTGGCGATACATCACGGAGATCCACTTGCAGAAGTCCGGCTTAAAACCGGCGGCCTCTAAGACAAATGTCAGGAAGCGATTGTCAACCCTATCAAAAGCTTTGGATTGATCTAAATTGATCATCGTGGCTTCCAAGTCATCTCCTATACCCCCCTCTAGGATCGTGCGGATCAGGTGCCAGTTATTCTGAATCGATCTCCCCTCCACAGTGTAATTCTGATCCGCTTCGATCAAGTTGTGGATAACCTGCAGTGAATTTGACAAAATCTTCAACTCTGTGTTTAGCAGAGATACGGGCCTGCAGTCATCTAATTCTTCCCTGCCATGCCCGTCACCTTTCCTCAGCAATATGACCATTCCCTTGGCGACTTGTCCCGGGATGGATCCCTAAACAAAGCAATGGTTCAACACATCCATCAGAGAAGCAGAAACATAGGCGACAGCCTCAAATACAGTTCGTATGGCAGACCATCGAGTCCTGGAGATCTGTCACAGCTGACCTGCTCCAGCGCAGTAAAAAATCTCCAGCTCTGTCACCCGACCCTTGCAACTAGCCACTTTAGCCACCTCAAGATCAGGTTGCTGCATAAAACGCTCCTTGAAATGTTCTCAAAATGCCTTGCAGATCTCCTCAATCGATTCCAAGGTGCGTCCATCCAGATGTTTCACTTTGCCAGTGTATTTGTCCGAGCCCCGCCTAGAAGCCTCATGACGCATGTCCACGTCAGAATTGACTGCTTCGTTGCCTATCTTTCTAAGCCTGGCTCTAACTACTTGGCCTTAGTAACGCTTGCTAGTCTCTCATAGAAGGTCCTGCTTAACTAGTTCCTGACTAACCCTATCGCCCTCCCCCTTAGCCCAGGCTAGTTTCTGCTCTAGCTGCTTCTTCGTCTTAGCCTTATCTAGTGCGAGGTGATGGGTATACTTGACAAAGAATCTTCTAATTCTAGCTTTAAGACCCACTCACCAATTACTCTCAATAACCGCCCCACTAGTCTCTTTTGAATTAACTCTATTAACTTATCTCAGAAGTCTTGTATCTCCAGCAGGGAGGTGTTTAACTTCCAGTACCCCACTAATTTAGGCATATTTCCTAGCTTTAGCCGGGCCATAACTAGTTTATGGTTCGTCTGGCCTCGCCAAGTGAACATGGGACAAGATAGGAAGTCTACTTCGCCTCTCCTAATTAACATCCTGTCCAAATAAGTATTTTTGGATAGGAGGAAATGCTATTGGTCCACGTCCACATCTTCCGCCCAGTATGCTCAACCTGAAACCTGTCGACCAGACTGCGTCTAGCCATCAGATCAGCCAGGCTGGACTCCCACCTTTCCGATCCCTTAGTTTTGCCTCCTACCTTGTCTATCTCAGGGTCTAAGATGCCGTTCCAATCCCCCATTAGCACTACTCACTTCTGACACGCTACGAACACATCGAGCTGACTGAAGAATGACGCACTCTCATGAGCGGTGCTGGGCGCATGAACCATGATCACCCGAAACACAGAATGTTTTACGGCAACATCGGCCACAACAAGCCTGCCCTTTGCATCCATATGAACAATGTCGACTGTTGCAAACAGGGCACGTTTAACCAGCAAGGAAACTCCCTTCTCCCGTGGGCTGCCATATGCCGAGAAAACCTCAAAATCTCGGGCCAGCACCTGACAGTTCACAGAAAAAATGAAATGTGTCTCCTGAATCACAGCCACATCCATTCCCAGGCACAAGAGGTCGTGCTGGAGGCGAGCTGCCTGGCTCGATGATCTCAAGCCCCTCGCATTCAGACTAGCCAAATTCAAAGTCATGGTACCTACCTTAATATGTGTCATACTCAGCTCCGAAGTCAGCCAGCGAAAGGATGCTGACATTGTATGCAATGCTCAAGGTAGTCAGGTTTTTCAAGTCCTGACCTTCTCTTGCAATGGCAACCAAAGCAAAAGTCAATTTAAGGGCCGTACAGAGTGACGGATGAACCAACACTGGGACCCGTCCCTCGCATTGTTTTGACTAGGGAAGGGTCGTTTTTCCTAATAAGTTCCATTCCTTTCATTGGTCCCCAGAATTGTCCACAAGTCAGTCTTGCAGGCCTCTAGAAGCCTGACAAAAGTTGTTAGAAGTGGGGTGTCCAGGTATTTAGACATTAACGTCTTTTCCCCCCTATCTGGTGGCAATCCAGTAGAGGTTTTAAATTTTTTATCTGCCGGTGTGGTAAATCCATTGCTGCAGACAGAGGGTCTACAAAATACAGTTCCCCCCTCATTTCAAGGGGGGTTCCTGTCGGAGTGAGTTCGTGGTCAGGAGAAGCTGAAGAAACTTTGATCTTGGCCCGAAGGCCAAGAACGTCTTTCCTTAATATACAAATGAGATTACTTCTTGAATGTACATTTCCTTTGAATAAATAGTATATTTGGAAATCATGTTGAGATCAAAGTGTATAAACATGTTTTCAATATGAAAATGAATTTGTGAAACGGTGTACGTTTTGTACATATTAATCAAATTGTGAGCGAACAAGCAAACAGACAGGAATACAACTTTATTATAATAGATATATTTAAATTAATCTGAAAAGAAAAATAAAGCAGGCTCATAAAACTGTTCATAATTCACTACAAAAGATGTAGTAATAGTCTAAAGAACATGTTTAAAGGATCCAAATAAAAAAACTTGTTAAGAATTGTCCCCACTCCATAAAAAAAAAAAGAAAACTCAATATAATATGCATACCTGTGATGGAAAAAGATATGGTACACAAAAAGTCACATAAATTGATCAAGTAGTTTTATTTGTATAAAGAATGTTATTTTTAAGCGAATTTGAGTTTTTCATTTGTCAAAAAATTGTTTTCTAAAATCTCGATTTGAAGTTATTTCTCTTGTTTCTTCAAACTGTTTTCAAGATGGTGGCAGAGATTGTCATCTGTAGTTTGGCCATAAAATTTGATTTTTTTTTTATTTAAAAATAAAACTACTTGATCGATTTATCTTTTTTTATGTACAATATTTTCTTTCCATCACAGGTATGTACATCATGCAGAATTTTCTTTATTTTTGTTTTTTCAGGAGGGGGTGGGGTTAGACAAGCACTAAAGACGATTATCACATCTTCTGGATTAAATTATAAACAATTTTGATGTGTCTGCTTTGGAATAGTGTAAAAGTTTACAATATAAGAACCACCTCCCATTTAAAAATTCAGATATTTCTGATTTGCATCAACTAAGAATTTTAAACTTTAATTTGTGACATTTCCTGGAATGAGTATTCTTTATATATATGTGGGTGTGTGTGTGTGTGTGTGTGTGTGTGTGTGTGTGTGTGTGTTGAGATGATTAATTGTAATAAGAAAAGCCAAGATTTCTGGGGATATTGGAATCTGAAAATTTGTGCCTATTTTCCAATGCCAAAATTGAGTCTTTTAATTTGCTTATTTATTTGATTTTGTTTAAAACAAACTCTTCTCCTGGTGGTAGTAATGATAAAATAATGAATATTGATTTAAGAAAATATCTGCACATAAAAAATAATTTTAGAATTAAATATTAAGAGATTTATAAAGAATCGGAATCGCTAATTGTATTGGAATCAGAAATTTAATAAAAAATCAGTAAGTGTATTGACATCGAGAATTTAGTATGGAATTGGTAATTTTATTGTAATCAGGAATAATATTGGAATGATCCCATTACGAAATACTCTCTATTGGGCCGAGATCAAAGTGTAGTATCTGTTCTTCAGATGCTGCACTTCAATTTCTTGTTCTCTCTCAGTGGAAGAGAAGTCCTTCACGACTGGGACAATTTTAAATTTTTGTTCATTTTCTCCATGTTAAAAAACGACCCTAATAAACCGCCACTAGCGTATTAAGTGGTGCTCTTTGACTAAACAAATGGAGTTTGGGCGTTTGGACAATGTTTGAACATTGTTAATTCAAATACCTATCTTAGCAGCAGCCAAATAGCGTAATGGTTAGGAACATCAACTGTCGTCTAGGCGGTCAAGTTTCAAACGTGACTTCAGATCTTGCTGCCTGCACTGATGAGCTGTTTGAAACAGTATTCTAAGTGGATGATTATATATATATATATATATATATATATATATATATATATATATAAGTGTGTGTGTGTCTCTGTACACACACAGGGTAACAATGTTTTCAATCTAAAAAAAGGCAAAATGAGAAAATAGAAAATATTTTCTAGATATTTTCTAAAAGTTTTAATAATTATTTAATAATATATATATAACAAATACCGACTCAATGGGTCACGATTAGTCTAGTATTATATGAATTTGAAGTTAATCCATATTTTTTTCTTTGGAGTAATGTCTTTTTTTTATCAGAAAATGCGATCTAATGAGATCGCATTTTCTGATAAGAAAACACACTAATGTAAGGGAGATAATGAGACACATTTATGTAGTGACAAAAATATTGATGATTCAACTGAAAATACAAGTATTTAAAGAAAAAATAAATAAACCTTTCAAAATCGTAACGGAACCTAATTAAGATATATATATATATATATATATATATATATATATATATATATATACTTGTTTATTGTTATATAAACATGCTCACATCCCGCTGCTACAAATAGCCACTTGTTTCAATCAAACAACAGATATCATCAGGCAGCGACTTGACTATTCAAAAGTTCAATGAATAATGGATTTTTATTTTAGGTAGGAACTCTTTAGAAGTTGGAGTTAAAAAACTTAAAACACAGGACTTTAATTAAATAAAAAAGTAAAAAGGGAGAGGCAATTTAAATAAAGTTAAAAAATTACAATGGGGAGAGAGTGATTGAGAAGAGGAAAAAGGAATAGAGACAGAAATAGAGAAAGAAAATATAGAGAAAACAAAATAGAGAGAAAAAGAAGAGAGAAAAAAAAAAATATATATATATATAAATATATATATATATATATATATATATATATATATATATACATATATATATATGATATGGAGAAGAAAAGAAAAAATAAATAAATGGTTATAATAAAGAGAATAAAAACTAGAAGGAAAAGGAAAGAATAATGAGATCTAGTTAAATAGGGAAAGAGAGAAAGTAAGAATTTGACAGTATATAGAAAAAGAAAAAGAAAAAGAAAAAGAAAAAACCTGCGTGTCAACCAATTTATGAACAATTATACAATTCAGTAATGAAACATATTATTACAAATACAAACAGAAGATACAATCCAAGCGTCAGAAATGAACGTGTCAAAAAAGGCAGTGAATGTATTCGGCTAGCATATTTATCCTCTTACATACGTCCACGAGTAAAATCAACGCAATTCAAACATACGTCTACCATTAATTAGGCCCTTTATGCTAAATGATATAAGTTTAAAGTTTTCGCGTTTTTATTAGATAAATATATGAATAAAAGAATAAAATAATGATAAAACAATATTAAAATTATTATTAATAACAATAAACATAATAGTGATAATAGTGATAATAATAATAATAATAATAATAATAATAATAATAATAATAATAATAATAAAAACAGAATAAAATTAATATTTATTATCTTTTTAATATAACATATTTAGCCATAAGAGGGGATTAAATAAATTAAATAGGTCCAATAATTATAAATAAAAAACTACTAATATTTATGTATATAAAAAAAAAAAAAAAAAAAAAGAATACAATACAAATATATATATATATATACACACACACACATATATATACCCAAATATACACACACATACACACACACATATATATATATATACATATATATATATATATATACATATACATGCACATAATACAATAAAACTTAGTTATAGCTGTAATGAAAACCTTGAAAAAATAATTAAAAAACATAATAACAAAATATTAAACAAAAATAGCACACCCATTGCTACCGAAAGTTGTAACTGTAGAATTAAATCAAAATGCCCTCTTAAAGGAAATTGTCAAATTACTTCTGTAGTGTACCAAGCAACTATTTCTACTAAGGAAAATCCGAATGAAAAAAAATATTACATAGGAATGACAAATAACAATTTTAAAGAAAGATTTACCGGTCACAAGTGCTCTTTTGAAAATAATGAGTACAAAAATAGAACTTCCTTGTCTAAATATTACAATGAACTAGTAGAGCAAGGTTACTCCCCAATAGTAAATTGGAAAATTTTAAAGAAAGCGAAAACCTGTTCATCTTTAAACTCGCCTTGCTACCTATGTCTTTATGAGAAATTATTTATACTTACTTTTAGAGAAAGAGATAAATTATTAAATAAGAAGCACGAAAATTCAATTAATTGCAAACATTATAAAACCCATCTTTTAAGTAATTTAGTTTAGATATAAAATTTAAATAAATTAAAAATTGTCACTGATTTCTATAATTTATTAATATTCTATTAATATACTTTCTCCTCTCCTGATTTCATTCTTTACTTCTCCTATCTTATATACCTGTGTGTCTATGTGTATATGTATGTGTCTATGTATTTATTTTATGACCTTGTGTACTTAGATCTATATATTTCTATATTATTTGGTATACCCTCCCATGTTTATTCAATCCATTTGTATGTTTCTATGTGTGTATGCATCTATCTGTACCCTTGCCAAATTATTTGTATTCTTATGTATTTCTATATATATAATTTATGTAAATTATACATATTTATGTGTGTGTATATATGTGTGTGTGCGTTGTTGTTTATTAGTATATGATTGTGTGCATATATTTGTGTATTTTTTTGTATGTATGTGTATACATGGGATTACATATATATATGTATGTATGTATATATATGTATGTGTGTATATGTATATATATATATATATATATATATGTATGTGTATGTGTATGTGTATGTATATATATATATGTATATGTGTGCTTATTAGTATGTCGGTTGGTTCTCTGTGAGTATATACATATGTATCTTATTTTTAATTTGGGTACTATCTACCTGTGCGTCGCTATTTTTGAGTATTTCGTTGATTTAATTACCTCTTTTGCCTGAATATATTTATAGGTAAGTGTACTTGTATCTGTGTTATTAGTAATCTGGTATTGAATGTATTATTTTGTGATTTAATATGACTTTATATCTATACTTATATAGCTTAAACTTCCAACTTAATAGTATAGTTACACCTTGACTTATGTGCATGTATATGTATATATATATATATATGTATATATATATATATATGTGTGTGTGTGTGTGTGTGTATATTTGGGTATATATATGTGTGTGTGTGTATATATATATATATATTTGTATTGTATTTTTTTTTTTTTTTTTTTTTTTTTTTTTATATACATAAATATTAGTAGTTTTTTATTTATAATTATTGGACCTATTTAATTTATTTAATCCCCTCTTATGGCTAAATATGTTATATTAAAAAGATAATAAATATTAATTTTATTCTGTTTTTATTATTATTATTATTATTATTATTATCACTATTATCACTATTATGTTTATTGTTATTAATAATAATTTTAATATTGTTTTATCATTATTTTATTCTTTTATTCATATATTTATCTAATAAAAACGCGAAAACTTTAAACTTATATCATTTAGCATAAAGGGCCTAATTAATGGTAGACGTATGTTTGAATTGCGTTGATTTTACTCGTGGACGTATGTAAGAGGATAAATATGCTAGCCGAATACATTCACTGCCTTTTTTGACACGTTCATTTCTGACGCTTGGATTGTATCTTCTGTTTGTATTTGTAATAATATGTTTCATTACTGAATTGTATAATTGTTCATAAATTGGTTGACACGCAGGTTTTTTCTTTTTCTTTTTCTTTTTCTATATACTGTCAAATTCTTACTTTCTCTCTTTCCCTATTTAACTAGATCTCATTATTCTTTCCTTTTCCTTCTAGTTTTTATTCTCTTTATTATAACCATTTATTTATTTTTTCTTTTCTTCTCCATATCATATATGTATATGTATATATATATATATATATATATATATATATATATATATATTTTTTTTTTTCTCTCTTCTTTTTCTCTCTATTTTGTTTTCTCTATATTTTCTTTCTCTATTTCTGTCTCTATTCCTTTTTCCTCTTCTCAATCACTCTCTCCCCATTGTAATTTTTTAACTTTATTTAAATTGCCTCTCCCTTTTTACTTTTTTATTTAATTAAAGTCCTGTGTTTTAAGTTTTTTAACTCCAACTTCTAAAGAGTTCCTACCTAAAATAAAAATCCATTATTCATTGAACTTTTGAATAGTCAAGTCGCTGCCTGATGATATCTGTTGTTTGATTGAAACAAGTGGCTATTTGTAGCAGCGGGATGTGAGCATGTTTATATAACAATAAACAAGTATTATCAGCTCTTTTTATTGAGCACTATCTAACAACCTCGTTGAATTCATTAGTCCATTACTTTTGAATATAAAAAAAACCCGAGTATATATATATATATATATATGTGCATATGTTTATGTTATATACTTATATGTACAGGATTCATTCCTAATCAATTATGAATTTTGGAACACAGCTTCCAAGTGTAAAGGTGGGTAATGCAATGCACACTATATTTAGTTTATATAAAGGGGACCTAGAGGGGATGGAAGTTATTTATGAAAATTCAAATACTTTTGATTTTTAAAAAAAAATATTACTAATCTGTATTAGACATTAATTAATGAATACTGCCAGTTTCACAAATGCAAATTGTATTTAGTTTTATTTTATTTTTTAATTTTAACGAGATGTTTTTATTTTCCATACAGATATTGTTTATATATTTTTACCTATACCGCTGATATGAGACGAAAAGAAAAAAGGGAAAAAATGAATGAAAAAGAAGAAAATAAAATAAGGAATTTTTTTTAAGTTCACAACTGTTAAATCAAAACACCTTTTCAGGGGGAGCAACTCTGATAAACATTATCTATGGTTATCTCCCTTGGACGTCAACACTTTTCTAGAAAAGAAACTTGTAATATATGAAATTACTGCCATATTACTGTCCCTACATTTAACTAAATTACGATTGCATGTATATTATAAGCAAATTTGTTATAACTTAAAAAAAAAAAAAAAAATAGACATGGGATAACACGTGTTTTAACAATCATGTTCCATCGGCAACTTTAGTTTCATAAATTTTATGGCTTTACTTACAAATGGTCTACTTAAACTTTAACCCCATCCCCCCTTTTTTTATTACAAATAATTCCGAAATAACATCCTCCCAGTGTTTTGTTTGATATTTTTATTGACTTTATATTTTTTTTGCAAATTTATTTTCATTTTAACCTTAATACGAAACCTCGAAAGTGTAGAGCTAAACAGTAAACGCCCTCCTCCTTTTCCTTTACCAAACATGGTGACAATATACACCTGGAGAAGGTCGGAGGTTACATCGACCGAAATGTTGTGCAAATAACATTTAAGATGAGAACATTACTCCAATGAATCCAAATAATATAAGAAACAAAATTATTACATTAAAATTAATAAAAGCTAACATACTTCTATTATCGATCGTCTATTGGGAATACACATAAAGACATTCAAGTTTTAATCTTTATATTAAGTGAATAATGTGACAACTTTATACCGGAGTTGTGGAGTATTGCTATTAGTTTTCAATCTCATAGTTGTCATTTTATTTGGAAGGAAGATCTATTTATTACAGCAATCACCGAGACCACAATGTACGTGGTGGCCAGTGTATAAAACAAGCCCTGAATTCAGATGACCTTGATACATGAAATACTATATATATATATATATATATATATATATATATATCGCTAGAGACAAGGCATGAAGCCACTTGATGTAAGGAACTAACATGAACAAAAGATGATTATCACAAAGACAGGAGATGTCTGCTGGCCTTAGTCTTGAAAAGACCAAAGCTGTAGGTAGAAGGAAAACTGTGAGCAGGAAGTGAGTTCCAATACCCTGCAGTCCTAGGAAAGAAGCTACTAGAATAGGAAGCTGTATTACAATGAGGTATTAAAGCCTCTACATTGTATTGCCTTCTATATGTTACTTTTTTTATACACACTAAACGATGCTTCAAGCAAACTACATTAACTTATTAATTATTATTTGTTGAATAAATTTTTTTTTTTTTTTGCTAAACAATCAGTAATTAACAAGAAACAAAATAATTACATAGAAATAAATAAAATCTAATATACTTATGATATCAATCGTCTAATATAAATACAAACAAGGACATTCAAGTCATGATCTTTATATAAATATTATGAGACAATTTCACACCAGGGTTGCTGAGTGTTGTTGCGTCTTTTAAAACTCATAGTTACAATTTTATTCGGAAGAAAAATCCATTTGTTACAACAATGATTAAGACCACATGGTTGTCAGCCGGAGTCAAAATAAAACATCAAATTCCACTTTTTCGCTGTAGATGTCTCCAGATCCCAAGAAACTTTCTACTCTAATAGATTCTTTTCATTGGACCGCTTGCATTTGGAATTTCCTTCTGACTCCCTGTTAACCTGCCTGTACCAAAATGCATAAATTTAAATGTAATGTGAACAAATATCATCCTACATAATTCCCTATTTAGGATGTCTCCTATAACTCTGACTCTTAATCACTGTAGCTCCTTATGTCTTCATGGCAATATGCATTGTTTGGCTGAATAAAAGTTTATAAAAAAGATGAAGATTGTCATTCTGATTGCAAAACGACTGTTTTGTAAAGAAACCAACTATTTATTTATTTGCAGACTGTTATCCTCATCTTTATAATTGTTGTTTCACGACGTTTCGGTCAACTATTCCTCTGGCCTTCTTCAGGTGGGTAACCGCGATAGGCTAGGAAATAAATATACAAATTAATCGTCTCAAAAGGATTCCAACAATAAATAAATAATAATAAAAATAATAATAATAATAATAATAATAATAATAATAAAAATAAAAAATAATAAAAAATAATAATAATAATAATAATAATAATAAAAAATAATAATAATAAAAATAAACAATAATAAAAAAATAAATACTAATAATAATAATAAAAAATAAATAATAAAAATAATAATAATAATAATAATAATAATAATAACAACAACAATCTATATATCTATAAAAGTGAACGTGTCTGTCTGTCTGTCTGTCTGTCTGTGTACATTTCCCTACGCAATAACTCTGTCAATTTTTAGTCTATAGACTCGAAATTTGAAATACTGGGTACTGAGATTTGGGAAAATCGATGTGACGGGTGTCAGCCAGAAATTTGGCTGTTAAGGGGTCAAATTTCAACGATTTGACCTTTAAGAACTCTACCAAACTCCTCCGGCAATTTTGGGTCTAGACACTTGAAATTTTAGATATAGGTTCCTTGAACCTGGATCTAACTTAATAAAGTGATTTGAGCCCGAAACTATAAATTTTAAGGGGTCATAGTAGGGGTCAAAGTTTTATAAAATTAACCATTTTTTTGTTTTTTTGCTTTTTTTGCACAGCATACACCTCCAAACACCCGAGCAACGCCGGGCACCCATGCTAGTAATATATAAACCAAGTATTGTTTTAAATCTTTCCAAATAAAACATTGTTACTTGTTTTAAAACTTGAATTGTAATTTTAGTTGGAATAAAAATCCATTTGTCACAGCAATGAGCGAGACTATATGATTGACCTTATGAGCAATGCTGAAATGAAGCACAAATTCAAATGGAGAGAATGAGCTGCTCAGTGAATACACACAAGAATGTCTTTTCTTGTTGAAATATTTACATGTGATAATATTTGTTAATGGGAAAGTAAATTGATGCATTATTCATTGTAAAGACAAGAAGAAAGAAAAGGAAGAAAAAGTAAAAGAAAAAGAAAAAAATTTTTTAAAAAATTAAAAGAAGAAAAGTAAAAAAGTAAAATCTATTTATATATCTATAAAAGTCAAATTGTCTGTGTGTGTGTGTGTGTGTGTGTGCATGTGTCTGTGTGTGTACATTTCCCTACCAAACTACTCTGTCAACTTTCAGTATAAAGACTCAAGATTTGACATAAGGGGTATTGCGATTTGGGAAACTCATTTTGATCGGTTTTCGGACAGAAATTTAGCTGTCAATGGGTCAAAGTCGAACGATTTGACCTTTGAAAACTCTACCAAACTCCTCCACTAATTTTGGGGCTAAACACTTGAAATTTTAGATGTAGGTTACGTGGACATGGATCAAACTTTTTAATTTGATTTGAGCCGAAAACAAATGTCAAGGGGTCAAAATTGGGGTCAAAGTTTTTTAAAAATTGACCTCTGCGGTCTCTACCAAATTACTCAGCCAATTTTTGGTCTAAACATTTGAAATTTTACATAAAGTATATTCAGACATAGGGCAAGCTTTTTTTTTTTTTGTGGCTGCCAAAGGGTCAAAGTTAAAAAAGTTTGACCTTTGCGGTCTCTAGCAAACTATTCAGCCAATTTGGGGTCTAAGCATTTGAAATTTTACATAAAGGATATTCAGACATGCAGCAAGCTTTTTAATCAGATTTTATGGCGAAAATTTGGCTGCCAAGAGGTCAAAGTTGAAAGAGTTGACCTTTGCAAACTCTACCAAACTTCTTTGCCAATTTTGGGTCTAAACACTTGAAATTTTAGATGTAAGTTACTAGGACACGAGGCAAAGTTTTTAATATATATATATATATATATATATATATATATATGCACATAAAGTTATGAACAGTACATATAGCCTGAGCAGAGCCGGGCTGACCTGCTAGTAAGAAATAAAAAAGAAGTAACAGAAAAAGAAAAAAAAGGTAAAAGAAAGAGAAGTAAAATGAAAAGAAGAAAAAAAGATTAAAAGAAAAGTAAAAGAAGGAAAATAAGAAATAAAGAAGAAGAAGAAAGGTGTGTGACTCGAGTCATGTTTTATTTTCTTTTTCATGAGAAAAAAAAAACATTAAAATGTTTGTTTATGTTTTATGTTTTTTCTACAAACAAAAAGATCATAAACCACAAAAATAAAACAAATGAAAAATATTATAATAGAATAAATCACATGCAATCATCATCATCATCATCATCATATTTTCTAATCTCGGAAATGTGTGTAGTCAATGGCAAAATAAAAAAAAAGCTGAAATCGAAATGAATTTCCCAACCTGGAGGATCACCCCCCCCCCCTGCTCCCCACTTCTGTGTGTGTGTGTGTGTGTGTGTGTGCGTGCGCGTGTATAATTGGGACTATTTAAGTTGTTTGGTCCCCTATGGTAAATGTGGTATTCTAGTCATGCTAATGATTTCAGATAAAACATTTGACTTTATATTTTTAATTGTAGCCAAAATTTTTCACTGTAGATTAACAACCTCACCAAAAATGATTTTTTTTGTTGTTGTATTTATTAAGATTTTTATTTTGGCATGGAAGAAAATTCCTGTTGTTTTTTTTTTTTTGTGGTGGGAGATATTTTTCTGATTGTGCATGTCTTTATGAATTTGGTACTCGGACTTAGGGTTAGTGGTAAAAAAAACCCCAAAAGACTTGGTTAACTGCTCTAAAAATATAAATAAATAAAATATACTGGAAATATATATTTTACATTAAATTTATGTACAAAACTGATCCCCACTCTGAAGCAATTGCTTTGTTTTTTTTTCTTTCTGCAAAATATGAAAAATTTTGTGTGTGTGTGTGTTTTTTTTTCTGGTGATATTGCTTTAATCTCTACTGATGAAATAATTGAATGTAATTCGATAGTTTAAATGCTTCCAAATTCCTTTCAAATTTAAAAAATAATTTTTTTTTTCAACTATTAACAAAAGACTAAGCTGGCTAAATTGTGCGTGTACAAAGACAGACAACACAAAAACAACTACTTTTCTCCAAAACAACTTCAATCAGTTTCAACTAAACTGTCAATATTAAGAGAAAAACACAGAGTTCATATGTGGGGGGAAGGGGACAGGAAGTCATTCTTTGGTGAAACAAGTTATCTATCTCCCTCTACCCACTTCTTGAATTGCTTGAAGTCTTAAACTTGACGGTAAAAATCAACATTTTCAATTTTCAGGAAGAACTCTCACACTAGGGAAAATCAGCTTTTTCTTAAAAAAAAAATAATAAAAAAGATGGGGGATCGATTTCAATGAAAAGGATGAGGACTCAAATCCATAAAAGGCTGTAGTGATTTAAGCGAAAATCCCTTTTTTTAATTTTTTGTTTTTTAAATTGGAATTCCATTTAAAAATAAAGAACCATGTAATCTATATTACATTTATTTCAATTTGTGAAGTTTTTCTATTCATATGCGAATAGAAACATGTAATCTATTATATATAAAAGACAAAACGGCCACGCGCATTTTGGTATGTCCAGCAAAGGCTTTTTTTTTTGCCAGGGTTACTCGTGGAGGGGGGGGGGGTTTTACTATTTTTTTAGAACTTTTTATATACTCCCTAGATCATAATATCTACGATTTACGAACGGACATCGTATCTAGATTTATTTTGATCAACTTTTATATTCCTTCCTCTCACATGTTTGTTTAGCTTTTTTTTATATAAAAGCAAAACTGAATCAGAAGCGAAGGCATCTTCTCGGCCTTTCATGCCGGGGCGCCCAGAAAGTAATCAGCTTTGATTAATCTGGAGGAAATCCTTCATATCAGACAATTGCTATTCATTTGGATACTATCTTTTTGTGGGGAGTTGGTTTTCCCAACATCATGGGGAAACAAATAAATGAAATGGTGGAAAGCTGAACTGGCCTCTAGCCAATGTTCGTTTCTGCAAGTCAATTTTTTGATTGACATCGCTAAATTTAAACGCTTTTCACTTCCTATGGCCTTGTAGCATTGCGGTAAAAGTTCACATTTTCTTTCACTTTCTTTTGTCTTCAGGTTCGAGGCACTTTCTTTTTTTTTTCTTTTACACCTACAAACAGCCGGGCAACGCCGGGTACTCCCACCAGTTGTTGATAAAAAGGAAACAGGCATATTACATATTACTAGGATAACAGTTTTCATGATGTTAATATGTGAGTTCTAATCTCATGCAAGTCTAAAATATTTTTTTAATGGGATACACTTTTTATTAATTCAAAGAAATTAACATGGCATAAGACCATTAAAAAACATTAAAATTTCTTAAAATATTTTTCTTTAAAGTAAGTGATCTTTATTTTTGATAATCTGAAAAAAATAAATAAATAAAATAAGCATAAAATATATTCGATATTAGTTTAAAGCCAAAGTTTTTTTTTGCTTAAAAACATAATTTCTAATGCAATTCTGAATTATCGAGATGAGGTATGAATGTTTGTATTGTTCGAACAATTATTCTCATCTTGAGTGTTATTGACACAATATTTCGGTCGTTGAAACCTACGACCTTCAACGGGTAGAAACTCCATGTTTTTTTTTTTTCAACTAAGGAAAAAGGGTTAGCTCTGTATTGTAATAAATTGAATCTCCCAATAAAAAAATTTCACTTGCACTGTTTTTTAAAAACAAAAACACGCGTTCGATGTCCATCCACGGTTTCATAAAGCATTTTTTGTTCACTAACATTGATAATTAGCATAAGTCTTAAAAAATACCCTGGTAACCCCTGAAAACCGACCTTTTTTTTTATAATTTACGGACATGCCCTCAAACCCACGGTCTGATTTCTTACAAGACAGAGCTAACCCCTTTTCCTTAGTTAAAAAAAACAAAACATGGAATTTACACCCAATGAAGGTCGTAGGTTTCAACGACCGAAACATTGTGCTTATAAAACCCAAGATGAGAATAATTGTTTGAACAATCAAAACAATACATAATTTCTGTTTTTGCTCATAAAAACAATACGTGAATACATTCATCATAGTTACTTAATCTCTCATGCTAATATTAAATAGCATAGATTTTTTTCCCCACAAAATTTCTTTGTATTAGTCATAAAGTGGTAGAAGCTAGCTAAAAGATGGAAATGGACATACCCAGGTACTGTATAAAACCTGGAGTAGATAAAAACTAATAACAACAAAAAGTTTCTATGATTCTGAATTTTTGAGATGAGGATTGATAATTTGTATTATTGGGATTATTCGGATTACTGCTCTCATCTTGGGTGTTATAACTAGGGCTGTGACAACAGCATATTCTTTTCATTGTTTTAACTCTTGAGTACATATCTGTTAATATCTTATTGTTTTATATAGGCGGATGTGGTTCTCGGTTGATTATGTGTGTCTAACCGTGTCGGATATATACTTGAGTCAAAACAATGAAAAGAATATGCTGTTGTCACAGCCCTAGTTATGACCAAAATGTTTCGGATAATGTAATCTCTAACCTTCTTGAGATATATTGTGTCAAATTCAGAGATCTTTTCGTTGAACTTGACTCCTTGCATGGCATAACAGATAAAATAGTAAGTAAAACTCAGTTTTAAGTAACACTCTTCTAGAGGTTGAAGGTTCAATCCTCATTGTGGGTAACATTAAGAATACAATTGTGAATAATTAAGACTTCTACCTAGTCATGGCTGATGAAACAAGAGCATGCTTTCCCTGTGGACTAAATAAAGAGTTCCATGCAAATTCCCCGAGTTCAACAAGATAGATTTGAAAGTTAAATTAAATCAGCCATTGTGAAAATGACACTCAAGATGAGAACAGTAGTCTGAAGAATCCTAATAACATTTAAAAAAAAAAAAAAAAATTATTTCATGATTTTAGAAATCGATTTCCCAATAACCTATCTCTGGCTTTATTTCTTTTTGGTCCCCCCAACAAAAGGAGGGTGGACCTGTAAATTCACCCTTGTCCGTTCGTTTGTCCACACTTTTCTCAATAACTACGCCTTGGAATTCTTTGACATTTTATACAAACATTAAACATGAGATGAGTAAAAAAGTAACAGAACGGATTTTCCAGGAAAACTCCAGTTGCCCCCTAAGGGTGCCTTTCGTGTTAAAATGGCTAAAACTGACACTTTTGTGCTTTTAAAAAAAAAAAATTGATGCCTTGGATTCTTATAAAACTTTCTGAAAAGTTGTAACTAACTGATTTCTATATAATTTTGTTTGCCTATACTCTTAGGTGTGCCCCAGGGGTTCTTTTAGGGCTAAGTTTTCTGTGTATATCTATTTAGCAGTTTTGCGTGGTGCTGACCTCAAATTTAAATATGTTAAGGCCTTGGCAACTTTTGGGGCTAAATGGGAGGAGGGGATGGGGCAAATGATGCGCTAAGTCATTTCTTTTTTTTTTTGCATGGTGCAGAACTCAAAGTTATATATATTAAGGCCTAAAACTGTACCCTTTGTTCATTTTCGCCAGGCTTTAATATCCCCTGGGGACTTTTGGGGCTAAATAGGGGGGGGGGCAAATGTTGAACTATTTTTTTTTTCATTTTTTTTATGTCTCATTCACTGTGCACTCATGGGAGACCATACATGCTTCACTTGTTTCATTCAAACTCATTTTATTACCTCCATACATGTTTTCCTTGCCCCCCACACACACACTTCAGCTGTTCTACATCTAATAAGCCAAGCACTATGAAAGAGACTTTGAGATAATCAAGTAGTCACTTCTTACCACTCATTGATACCAGTTACGAAGTGCCTTCAATAAGTTTCCAGACTTCTTTTATACAGCCATTTAAAATTGTCACAGACTCTTGAAAATTCAGTATGTTATTGTTATACATCTTATGAGGTGACTGACCAATTTTTATGATTTTCAAATAAAGAACAGCTACAACAGGAATTCGAATGCACCCTACTAAAGCCTGATTGTCACAGCTGGTGAATTTCAAAAATGCAATCAAGACGTGAGAAAACTTCAGAACAATATGCAATATAATTCTGTTTTAAACTTGAACAAAAATGCCACAGAAACGTATGGAATGCTTCAAACTGCTTTTGGACCATCTTGCATGAACCAAGCATCATAAGAGATTCAAGGAAGGTAGGGAATGTGTGAGAGGAGTAAGGAAGTCAGAATATCAGAGTTGATTGGTCAAATGAAGAATTTCATGGATAAGGACCGTCGTGTGTCTATAGAGACAATAATTGCATAGTGTGATGTCAGTGTGGGAACTGTACACACAATTATTTGCAAGGAATTGAAGATGTGGAAAATTTGCGCAAAGTTTGTCTCAAGGGTGTTCCATCCTTGTCACAGATTATTTGACTAAGATGGGCATCAAGAGAGTTCTTCACCCATCACCCTATAATCCAGACCTTGCTCCCTGTAACTTTTGGTTATTCCCTAAGCTCAAGGAAAACCTTGTAGGCTTTCGTTATGAGACAATTGAGGAGATGAAAGGGGCTGTGATGAGGGTCATTGCGACGCTCACACTAAGGACTTTCATGGGGCCTTCCAGAAATTGTTGGAACGGCACAACAAGTGCATTGCAGCCAGGGAAGATTACTTTGAAGGGGAGGGGGAACTCGAGTTTCATGAGTGTACTATTAATAAAAGTGCTTATACGAAAAAAGTCTGGAAACTTATTAAAGACGCTATATATTCGTTGTTGTCATACACATTTCATGTATTATTTGCAAGCATAAATACATCACGTAATACAATGCGGGTTAGAAAGGTTTATTCGATTTAAAGTAAAAAAAAAACGTCAAGTAAAAAAAAAAAATGTTAATAAAAAATAAACACAGAAAAAAGTAAAACTTTGTATCTACAATAAGTATGTTACATTGTGGTTTAAGTTGTTTGGAAAATATTATCATTCAAGTGACGATCACCAATATTGATGCAGTTTTGAAATTTTGCCATAACATGGAATTGTATTGATTTCCTGAGTTATGTTTGCCTTTGGATTTTTTTACGATTTCTAATTGATACCGATGCACTTGTGTTTTGAAGTACTCCATAGAAAAAAAAATCAGAAAGGGCTAATTCAACATATCAAGCCAATTGGGATGATTATTTTCTTTTCTTTCTATCTTTATAATTATTTTTAAAAATTGGTCCACTAATAAAAGAGATATGGTTTATTCAAGCATATTAGGTGGGAATTTTTGTATGTATGTATGTATGTATGTATGTATGTCTAAAACTTTCGACAGAGGCGACGGATTTTCACAAGATCGGTATCTTTTTGAAGCTCAATGTCTTGGACAACAAATATCGAAAACTTAGCCAAAAACATTAATTCCTTCACCCTCAACTGGGCAGTTTTATACAAGGGGATCGATTTTTTGCAAACCATTTTTGCAAGTCCTCGTATCAGTTGGATTGACTTTGTCTAATTTTAACGTTCTGAACTTCCTGTCGTGTCATGGAGTAAGGGTAAGACGTCAGGTTTTCTTTCACTTTCTTTTCTTCCTTCACGTCACGGGTTCGAGTCTGCCTGCCTGCCAACTACCACTTTTTTTTCTCAACACACCTCCAAACACCCAGGCAACGCCGGGCACCAGGCTAGCCTCTGATAAACGAAAGTGCAACTCATCATTTTAGATCAGAACTGCTGCTGGAAGGATGAGCATGTGTAAGGCACATTTGCATGTGGAACAAGTGGTAGACTACTGTGCTGAAGCTGCCACACCTGCTGCATAATTGGTACTGCAGGACTCATTTGTGTTCATATTATTGTTCAAATAACAGTTCTTAAAGCTCTTTTATATAATTCTGTGAAAAGGAGGAAATCCCTTGCGATGTGGCGCCATATTGTTGGGACCAGACATCATCGGGATTATGAGCGATCATTAACTAGATGAAGAAATCTTTATAGGAGTTCAAACTGGTTCCATTTTGGCTAGGAGCAAAGTGTAGTACAGTGGAACCTCGAGATACAGTGGCTCTGGGATATATTTTTTCAGGTTACGATGTGGAATACAATGTTTTTCCAGCCATTGGGTTACAGTATTTGCTCCCCCTTACGGTGTTATTTATAATGTTATTTGATTATATACACATGTATTATATACTGTACTGTATTTTGTTACTAATTTTTAATATGTAGTGTATAAAATTTTACTTAGGCCCCACCATACAGCGATTTCACCTTATGATCCCAACCTCGGAATGGATTAATGCCGTATCCCGGGGTTCTACTGTATCATTTTTTTCTGTCTTTAGTCCGTGAAAGAGTGTTTTTTTAAAACTGATGCAAATTCAATTTTTTTTTTCTAATGCAGAGTGCCTCTTTTGAAGGAACTGGATTTTTCTCACATTAAAAACTGACATTCTGATAAACTCTGAACTGGTGGGGAGACAATTAGATAGGAACAGTTATTGTAATCAAAAGTTCTATTTAGTAATCATCTATATATATATAAAAGCAAAAATGTATGTATGTATGTATGTATGTATGTACGCTTTTCCTCGATGTCCACAAAAGGCTTCTTTCAGAGAAGCGCTCGCTCACTTCACAACTTCTTAAAACTTTTTATATCATCTATAAATTGTAATATCTCACAGTTAACCACGGAGATCGCCTGTCTATTTAATTTTATTGACTTTCAAACGTTAATTATTCCACATTTCCCGCATCGGCAAGCGTTACATTCGGTTTTTGGTATAAAAAAAGCGAAACTCGACTCTAATCACTGGCTGAAAGCCAGTGGTCTTTAGAGAGCTAAGTAACGTTTGGTCAATGTCGACTTCGTCATATCAGACGGTAGCTTTCATTTCGAGACGAGACGCTCCCCCTAATAAACAGGGAGCAGGTTTTTAAAAACAAACAAACCGATTTCTTGACCACATTAAAAACTGCCTCGCACAAAATGCTAACTACTGAATAGCTATCGCCGTCACGTCAATCAAAAACGCGCACCTGTTTTTTTTTTTCACATTTTACTATTTTCCAACTGCGCGTCGTCAAGGCTTCGTTTTTTTTTCACGGACACCTGTTTTTTTTTCACATTTCGGGTTTTTTTCACACACACTTACAAACACCCGGGCAACGCCGGGTACCCCTTGCTAGTCTATTATATAAATCTCACCTGTCTGTTTAAATGTATGTAGGTATGTATGCTTGTATGTCTGCCTAAAACTTTCGACAAAGGCGATAGATTTTCACAAGATTGGTATTGTTTTGAAGTTCGAACTTTCAGACAACAAATATCGAAAAATTGGCTAAAAACATAATTCCGTCACACTCAACTGGGCAAAGAGACTCAATTTATTTGCATCGCCAATCTTACAAGTCATCGTATCAGTTGGAATGACTTTACTAATTTCAACGTTCAGAACTTCTGGTTGTGTCATCGAGTAGAGGTAAGACGTCAAGTTTTCTTTCACTTTCTTTTCCGCCTTCGTGTCACGGATTCGAGCCTGCCTGCCTACTACCAATTTTGTTTTCTTTTTTTGCTCAACACACACCTCCAAACACCCGGGCAATGCCGGGAACCCAGTCTAGTTCACAATAAATGAAAAAGATGTTTCATTACTGTTGAGCAGAACAGCTGCTGAAACAAAATTATGAAAAATATCCGAACACAAAATTATCCGGGTTTCATAACCTCTCTCACAACTGTTATTATAATGTCATTCAGTCAGAGTAAGTTGAGCCAGCTTCAAATGGGCTCACTGTGTCCCACATCAAAGCAGTTCACTCAATACTTCAGCTAATCCCAATAAACCATAAACATAGGAGCCAGTCACTAGCGCTCTGTCTGTCTTCACTGTTCCAATCCAAGTCTTTAGTTGGCTGTCTCTATGCTTTCTCCAGCTGGTTGGTGCGATTAAGGAATTCATCCACAATTAGTAGCCCCAATTGCACCCTCTTGCTTAGATCCTATATGATCATTATCTTGTAGGGATGCAGATGGAGACACCTGTGTAAGGTACATCAAACACTTTTAAAGAACACGTGTAGGGCATATACGTGTCTTCATGCAGAATGTCTTGGAAACTATTGAAGTTGCTCCAGCTGCTACATTTTCTCTTCAGGAATTTTCTTGTTTCAAGCTGATAATGTTCCTGTTTACTTGCCTCCCCACGAGGACAGAGTTAGACACAAGGTCGGTTTTTAATGTGGGGAAAATCCAGCTCCCCAAAAAGGGGCACTCTGGATAGGAATAAAAAATTAAAATTGTCTCGGTCATGAAGGATTTCTCCTCGACTGACCGAGAGACAGAAAGGGTGAAGTGTAGCATCAGAACAGATACTACACTGTGATCTTGACCCAAAGTCCAACTTTAAGCTGATAATGTTTCTCTAAATTTTAGAACCCACATATAGAACAGAATAATGACAACGGAGGGAAAAGTGCATTTGTTAGCATATTGTTATGATAGACTCAGTGTCATATTGATTTCAATGTATGGCATAATCATGTTGACACACTGGTTCCCGTTTGATCACCGAAGTTAAGCAACATGAAACCTGGTCAGTACTAAATGGGTAACCATTTGGGACTTCCAGGTGCTCTATGTGCTCTCTGTTTATCTCGGTATTGTTTCCAGTCGTCCTGGACTTCTTGCAACTGGATCCAAGCAGTGCAGATTCAGGAGGGGTGTGGTTGGAGATTGCACAACCCTGGCCTCATAGTTATACAAGCAGCTGCCCCCTACAGGGGGTATCCTTTGTCTTTCGAGACTGAGCCGAGGCATCGTTCAGACTCACTGTTGGTAAGAAACTCTTCCACTAGGAATACTTTGAACGAACATATGTAAGGCAAAACTTTTTTGTTTAAAGCCAATGATATTTGTCTTAAGTTAGAAACTGATTTAATAAATATGAAGTACATCCGGGTATTTCCTCCTGCAATATTGTGATTGGCTGGTTGAGCCATGAATACCGGCTGGTAAAGACATTTGGGAGAGATGTCAAAAGGTATGCAAGCCTTATGCTAAGAACTCTTGCTTCGATTATGATACTCATTCTATACGACAACATACCAGATTTATCACTAACTGAAGCAAGACTGCTCAGCTAGTGCAAACGATATATATCCCTTTTCCGGGATCATATGAGAAACTCATCGACAAATTATTTTTCCATTTGGTACCAGATCATGATGAAGGAATACAAAGTGACTTCGGAAGGAACGCTGTGTCGTTACGACGGATTCCTTGTTCTTAAAAAAACATTCCATAACAAATGCACGATGCTCTCCACTCCGAGGCCATGGTGGGAATTTTACCTGAAACAAAAAATAAATGGCATTTAATATACTTCATGGCTACAAAGTTTGTTTGCTTTTCTTTTAGCGTCATGTGTTTGTTTTCTTATTAACTCAAGGCAATTGTCTTGCCTCTTCCTGTATTTTTTATGAGCACTTTTTTTTTTAGTTTACTTTTTTGTGTATGTATAAGAACAAGAAAGTGATGAAAAAACAAAGTGTTATCGTTTGTTACTGAAATCAATAAGATAAAAGACTATCGCTATGACAGGTCAGGTCTAATATTTGAATTCTTTTACTGGAAACAAAATGAATCTGTATGGAATTTTGAGCGGAACCCTGTATTTTGATCCACAGGGATAACTAAAGATTTCTACCCGATTGTGGCTGATGGAACGAGAGCAAGCTAACCTCGTGGATAAACTTCCGTACACATTCTCCAAGATTCCGAAATACAAATTGCACTAAAAATTCCCCAAACTAATTAGCTGTAATTTGTAATTAAATGAACACGTCACCCATCTCTCTCTCAACTACCTACTTATTTCTCTCACGCTTTCACTATGTTAATTCAATTACTCTCTAATATTTCTGAATCTGTAAACATTTAAAGAAAGAGTGATTCTCTTTTTTTCATGGATTCTAACCCATCGAATTTATTTCAGCTTAAATTCTGTATTATATCACCATCTTGCCTCTTCCTGTTTTTTCTGAGCACCTTTTCTTAATTTACCTTTCGTGTATGCGTAAGAACAAGAGAAGGATGACAAAAAAAAAAAAGAAAGTGTTACCGTTTGTTATTGAAATCAATATGATATAAGATCATCGCTATAACAACAGGCCAAAAGATCTAACATTGGAATTCTTTTACTGGAAACAAAATTTCCAGTCAGTCAACAGATATTTTTTTTTTTTTAGTTGCTAACACTTAACTGGCATTGATGAGAGAAAATTTCATTCTGAAAGAATTTTAACCCAAATTTATTTCAGCTAAAATTCTGTATTATATCATAAATTACATTTGTTTGCTATTGAAATCAATATGATAAAAGGCCACTCCTATAAAAGGCCGGGATATTGTAACATAGATTTAACAAAGAAATGATTTAAATGCAAACAACCGCATTAAGGAATGGTAGTAAAAGATGAGTAATCTCTACAAGATTCTTGTGTCTGTTTTTAATGCAAACAATCAAATTATTTAAATCTTTACGATTTCATTTTATTTTACCCCTTTCACAATTTAAAACTGACAACCATTTCTCTTTAAGAAATTCTGTTTTTATATAAGACTAGCGGAGTGCCCAGCGTTGCTCGGGTGTTTAGAGGTGTAAAAGAAAAAAATAAGTGGTATTAGTCAGGCAGGTTTGAACACATGACGCAAAGGCGGAAAAGAAAGTGAAAGAAAAGCTGAAATCTTACGCTATGACACGAGAGGAAGTGAAAAGCACTCAAATTTATCGATGTCAATCAAAAAGTTGACTTGAAGTGAATAAGTTAAGAATCATGCAGACGCAGAAACGAAGGTTGGCTACAGGCCAGTTTCTGCTGTATTTTGCTTCCCAATGATGTTGAGGAAAACCAGCTCTCCCGAAAAAGGGGAAGTTCTCCAAATGAATAGCAATTGTCTTATATGAAGGGTTTCCCCAACATTGATCAAAGCTAATTACGTTTCTGGAAGCCCCGGCTGGAAAGCCAGGCAACCTACTTCACTCTGAATATGAAAAAGACGAACAAACATGTGAAAGGACGGAAAAGAGGGAATTTTTTAAAAAGTCGATCAAAATAAATGTAGAGACGATGTCCGTTCGCAAATCGTAGATATTATAATCTAGGGAGTATAAAAAAGCTCTAAAAAAATAGTAACGTGGTCAAGAGCCCCCCCCCCACCTCCCCAGCCTTTCACGGATATACAAAAACGTGCGAGCCATTTTTGCCATTTATATATATAGATTAGTTTCTCAAAAGAATCTGATAAGAATAGTAGAACCTCAAGAACTACCACAAGTCATATTATTTAGGAATTTTCCTTCTCCAAGACTATTGGCTATGTAGAATATTTTTTTTATTTGAGGAGATCAATTTAGCTTGATTAATAAGGTTTTTTTTTTTATAGTTGCGGTCTTGTATCGGTAAGGACATTCACTTTTGAAGTTTAAGATACAGGAATTGACCGCAGTAGTCTTTTTATATGAAGAAGTAATGAATTCATCTTTACTGGAGTCCATGAGAACGTCAAGAAATGGAATACTATTGTTTGAATTTAATTCAAAAGTGAAATCTAGTACGTAGTTTATTTGAAAATGATCCTTTAGGTCCTCTATTTCATTATTATTGTCAGCAAGAATAAAAATAGCGTCGACGTACCTAACGGAAACAGACGATTTTTAATAGTATAAAATATTTTATTCTCCAGGTTGGACATATAAAAGTTGATAAAGGTGGGTCCCAATACGGACCCCATTGCTACCCCAATTATAAAAAACCTTATTAATCGAACCAAATTGATTTCCTCAAATAAAAAAAATATTCTACAGCGAATTAAGGAATATCAAACAGGACCTGATTAATAACCAATTCCCCAATAACTTAGTAGATAAACAAATTTAACTAACAATTAGAAACCAAACTAATAATAACCTAGTTAACAATCCCCACCCCATCAATATATTCTATCGCAACCGGCTACACCACAACTTTAAATCAAATGAAGATATACTAAGAAATATTATACATCGATATATATTTCAAGTCAATCATAATAAAATCAGATTTTTCATCTACTACAAGAAATTAACAACTGCTAACCTAATAATTAAAAACAACATTTCCCAGACAGCAAAAATGTACATTAAGATTTTTGTTCCTTAGAGGCCCTGGTTGAGTTTGAATAAAATAAAATACGTATCATATACGTTTGAAGCCAAAACGAAAAAAAAAAAAAAAAAAAAAAAAAAAAATAGAAAGAAAGTCATACTGATGATGAAGTTAATCTTCGAAATATATTTTATGAATTTCAATATAAATTTCAAACAAAAGAAATGTTCGTTTATTTTGTAATAATGCGTTGTTTTGGCTTCAGAAGTATATAATACATATTTTATTTTATTAAAACCAATGTAGTCTACCAATTCAAATGCCCCTTGGGAGAATGCATCTCCAACACCAATAGCTACATTGGACACATGACCAATACATTGTCCAGATGACTGACCCTACACCTTTCTGATACAAACTAGATTTGCCAAAACCTAAATCAACATGGCTGCCCACATTCCCAGTTTAGAAAGGTCCTAGTTAAAAATAAAAATCATCCATACAGATTCAAACGTTAAAAGATTAAAAATACTAGAACCACTATCTAAGAACTAAACAGCCAAAAATTAACAATGTAAATTCTGAAAATAGTAGTAACATTGTGAAGTGCCTGGGTACGTAACCATCTAATATATATATATATATATATATGTGTGTGTGTGTGTGTGTGTGTGCACATAGTTACATATGATATCTATATTTGTAATGTGAAGTTATAAATTATTTAAAAAAAAAAAAAAAAAAAAAAATTCTATATCATTTTGTAAAGCACACTTTTAAACCATTGTACATTTATTTTAGCCACGTTCTTAACACGTTAAAAAACGTATATTTCTTCTTTTTTTTTACATAAAGGACGCTTCACTAGTTCAAGAAATTTAAATGTAATTTTAACTGAAGCAAATAAAAACATCCAGATTTTAAACCAGACAGTAATCAAAAACTGCCTCAAGACGACTGATGAAACTCAGTTGAAAGTACTTACAAAAAACAACCACAAGAAAAAGTAGATGGAAAAAGACAACTATGTAACTTTCTTGCACAGATTCGACTGAGAAATAAGAACGACAATTCGAATAATTTCAAAAAAGCTCATTAAATTAAGCAAAAACACTCAGTGCTTGTTAACAATACTTATCTGAATGAAAACATGTTGCCTATATATATATATATATATATATATATTTCATTAATAAAATAAAATAATAAAGGTCAAAAGCCAGTCTAAAATAGAGGTTAATGAGATAGACGAGTTGTCAGTTAAATGATAAAGATTATTGTGAGAGGATTTTTATTTATTCAAAAAAAAAAAAAATTAAAGGCACACAGAGTTCAATAGGTATAGCATTGATTGATCAATTCTAAATAATAGTCATGTGGAATTTGAAGGTTCAATCCTTACAATAATAAATAAAAATAACTTAATAATTAACACTTCTACTTTATTATGGCTGACCGAAAGAAAGTCGTTTACTATTCTTCTCTCTCTTCTAATTTAATATGCGGTAGTGTCATTGGATAATAATTAGTTCTAAGTGACAGTCATCTGGAGCTTGAAGGTTCAATCCTTACTACAAGCAATAATAACTAAGAATAATTTAATAATTAACACTTACTTGGTTATGGTTGACAGAAGGGGAACAAAAAAGAAAAAAGAATATTTAAAAAATTCAACTAGAAATTCTGTCTAATTTCTACAGTTTAGAATAACGCTTTGTTAATTTGACTAAGGTTTCAAACTTAAAAAAAAGACAAAAAAAAAACTAAACAACGTTGGAAGTTACATTGGCTGAACAACTAGGATGTTACTACATTGCTTTTGTTTAGTGCTGTAGGCAATAGACGATTCCTTTTTATATATTATATATGTACAGTATAATCACGTTTTTTTTTTTTTTTTTACATGGAGTTCACCACTTATCAAGGCTCAATGGCCACTCAGGGATAAGGGTTATTGTGTGTACAGTAATCAAAGGGATAGTGTAGCAATAGTATTGGAGAATTGGTAAGGTGTCATTACTTAAGGGGGGGGGCGGTTCATCAGGAATTTGTTTGTGTTGGACTTGAAGACATCCAGGTTGAAGTCGGGAGGGAAACAGGCAAGTGGAACAGAGTTCCACAGGCGTGCAGTTCTAAGAAAGAAGCTTTGTTCATGGTATCTACGTTTTGATTTAGGCAAAGATAGGGAGTGGGGAAAATTATTGACAGTGGTTTCAGCTAGTCGGGTGTTTTTTGAGAAAGATTGGCAAGGGGGGACCAGAGAAAGGAGCTCAGACGAGCACCTGCCATGGAAATAACGATAGAACAATGACAGGCTCGCTACGTCTCTTCTGTGGGAAAGAGGTTGCAGGGTAGAGAAAAGGGCATCCCCCACCAAGCCACGTAGTCTATTTTGTACTCTGTCAAGGCAGGATAGGCTGTTTTTTGCAGCCCCCGCCCAGATGTGGCAGCAGTACTCCATCTTTGGACGTACTTGGCTCTTATATTGATAGAGAATTGCATCATTAGTGAGATATCTTCTGGAGCGGTAGAAGGATTCCCCCATTTTCCCAGCGACCTTGGCCACAGTATGTGTTCCATTTAAGATCAGGTGTAAAGGTCAAACCCAGGAGCTTATCAAATCCTGGGGCCTCCCTTAGACGAGAGCCATCCATTTCAATTGATGCCAGATGGGGATCAGAGCGTTTATGATGTAGAGATAGGAGCTTGGTCTTAGATGCATTAAAGGTAACCAGCCACCTCTTTCCCCACTATACCACGTGCTCAAGATCAGAGGAGAGAGAATCAGAAAGAACATCATCATTTACGGCCTTTGATGTGTTGCCATAGATGGTCGTGTCATCAGCATAGATGTCAACAAAAGATTTTAGTATGTGTTTTGGGAGATCATTGATGTAGATCAGGAAGAGAGTTGGGCCCAGTATGGACCCCTGAGGGACTCCAGCATTAATATTGTGGGCCTCTGATTTCTGCCCATCAACAACTACTCTTATGAGCCTATCTGAGATAAATGACTTAATGATAGAGAAAACATTACCAGTTATACCGTAGCTGGAAATCTTGTGTAGTAGGCCTTTATGCCAAACCTTATCGAAGGCCTTTGATATGTTGAGAGCAATTGCCCTAGAAATGAAGCCTTTGTCGAGAGATTTGCTAATCCTATGAGATATAACCGTTAGCACATCTGCTGTAGATCTAGCAGAGCGGAAACCATATTGCGTGTCGCTAAGAAGGTTATTTCTGCTGAGGTGGTTGACTACTTCTCTATTTATTGTGGATTCCAGTTTACACACCGGTTCTCACTAGATCATCGAAGTTAAGCAATGTTGAGCTTGGTCAGTACCAGATGGGTGACCAATTTGGGAATTCCAGGCGATGTATGTTAGAAGGACGTCGATACCTCCCTACAAAAGTTGCAAAATCCTAACATCATCATCTCCCTTAATTGGGATATACATACGACTGAGGACCGCCTGTGAATTTCATACTCCTATGGAACTTCCTCGTTTGGAGGAAACCGGTTAACTCGCACAGGGTTAGTGCCGTTTCCATTATATGGATGGTGGGAGTTGAAGTTTAGGTACTGTCCAGTGAAATTTGGCTTCCGATATACAGATGACATAAATCCCTGATCAGTGCAGCTTATAAGCACATCTAGGAATGATAATTTGTTATTAAGTTGTTTAACCATCGTGAACTGTATAGCTGGAATGAGAACAAATATGGCTTTAAAAAAAAAAAAAAATTTAATTGGAAATTCTGTCCAGTTTGCAGAGTTTGGTATAAAGTTTTGTTAGTTTGACTAAGGGTTCAAAGTTAAAAAATATACACCTAAAGAAGGTCAGTGATTACATTGATTGAACAACTAAGATGAGAATAGTAGTCTGAATAATTAAAAAAAAAAAAAAAAATCATATATATAGTACAATACTATCTACAAATTATCAATCCTCATACTCCAAATTCCGAAAGATAAGATAATTATTTGAAAAACAAAAGAGAAATGACGTATGTCATAATGTAATTATAATCGTTTGCCATTTTACATTCCTCTCTTGATCAGCAGAAAATATTCACAAGGAAATTAGTTCTACTGTACAGTTTTTTGTTTTTAATTCTTCCTTAAGTTTTACAAATATTTATGAGGCCACATTAAAAATTGGTTTAGATATGATGAACAAAAAATTTGGGTTTGGTACGTTTACTAATAAGCTTTTCAAAATTTTATTCTGACTTATTGTATTGTAGCAGTAGTAATAATTAGGCCTATGACAATAGAATATTCTTATCATTGTTTTGACTCTCAAGTATATATCCGACACTGTTAGACACACTTAATCAACTGAGAACCACATCACTCTATATAAAAGCATACAAGATATCAACGGATACACACTCGAGAGTCAAAACAATGAAAAGAATAGGCTGTTGTCCTAGACCTAATTATCACTACTGCTACAATACAAAAAGTCAGGATAAAATGTTGGAAAGCTTATTAGTAAACGTACCAAACTCAACATTTTTATTCATCATATCTAAAAAAATGTTTTATGTGGCCACATAAATATCTGTCAAATTTAAATACTGATACCAAATTTAGTTTCATAGCACAATGAGTCACCGAATTATGATTCTCCAAAGTTTGTTGGAAATTTGAACATTTAAAAAAAAACTTTTTTTTAACTTTTTTTCATCACAAGCAAGGCTTATTGCCACTTGGACATAAAGGGCTACTATTTGGGATCATTGTTAATCGGGGACTGTGGGGATGATTGTTTACATTACATTTAAACTCCTGGAGAGTACAGTCAGGGAAGCTGGAAACAGAGTCGGAATTCCAAAATCTCAACCTATTTTCTCTCTGTGAGAAACTCGTTGGTCACTTTCCTGTATGTAGATGGCTCCAGGTGGTAGTTGCCTTTATCAAGCGTCTAGCAACTGCAGTAATGCGTCTCTCTGTCACATATTGACAGAAACAAAGTACGAGAAGCAGATCCTGTTGGAGGAGACTGGTGTATGGACAGTAAAAAAATTACAGTCTGGATGGATGCGAGTTGCATAGCCACAGGAGTGGCACTGGAAGCGAATGGAACAGTCATTGAGGATGCGTGTTGGCTAAGTCCAATTAATGATGCTCAGCATATCAATCCAGCAGAACTCAACGTAACACTCAAAGGAGTCAATTTGGCCCTTCAGTGGGAAGCGACAGTGTTACACTTGGTCATTGATTCAGTGTGCGTGCACAGGTGGATTTCTGACACTTTAACTGGAAAAGCACATGTGAACAAGAGAGCAGGTGATGCGATGCTCATCAGATGACGGGTTAGGAATCCTGCAATCACTGGCAAAAGAATATGGATTGGCCATCGATGTAAAACTTGTTAAGTCCTGTCAGAACCATACAGATAGTCTCACCAAAGTATTGTGCAGGTGGATGGATCTACTCAAGGAAGGAGGAGAGACGGTACTCAGGAGTTGCATAACAGTAGGACAACTGGATGAGGACCAGGTGGCTGACATCCATCATCAAAGTAGACATCCAGGTGTGAAATGAACTTTATACTTTGCCAGGTCAGTTGATCCGCAAGCGTCCAAAGACACTGATAAATCCATTGTGAAAGCTGTCGATCAATAGATTCTGCACTATTCAATGGAAAATAAGGAAAACTCAGCGTGAAGAACAACTGGAGCAGATTAGCGATGGACATAACCCACCACAATGGTGAGAATTTTTTTAACTATCATCAACTGTGGCCCCTCTAGATTTGCAATATGGCAGCAACTGCGTTGGAGAGATGCGACCACTGTTATCCAGCAGTTAGAAAATATTTTCCTTGAGCGAGCCCGACTGATGGAAATACTGGCCAACAACACCACTGCTTTCATTAGTAAAGAGTTTAGAGAATTTGCCAAAAATTGGTTTCAATGTGCCTACTCACCACCATGACATGACTTTAGAAATCAAGGCTGCATCATCTAGGAACACTTTCTTTTCAAAAACAACTTCATGGCTGGGAAAAGGTGAAAGTCAGATGGTGCAAGGTAAGAAGAGTAAAGGGGATAGGGAGGAATTGATAGCCACACACCCTTGCTTCTGATCGGAACGGAGGTTTGTTTTGCAGAAGGAGAATACCTCATGGGCTCTTTGCACTAAGATTTATTTTTGCATTTATAACTACTTTTCATATAATGCCGTTTCAATTCATGGTAGTACCAGCAAATTCGTAGTTTCGCTATAATATTAATTCCATAAAACTGAAGCATAATAGGCTTCTTTGCCAGGAAATTTGTTATCACTACTCGGTCCTGGTTCCAAAAGACTGTAAACATGACCTTGCCAACAGAGGGCTACATCCTTACCTTCTTTGGAGGTGGTGAACCTAGATGCTTCCATTGCACTGACTGTGTTTTGGTCTCTGGATCATAGTGATAGACAAAGGTTTCATCCTGTGTAATCAGTAGGGCTAGGACAACAGCATATTCTGTTCATTGTTTTGACTCTTATCTTATATGCTTTAATATAGAGTGATGTGGTTCTCGGTTCATTAACTGTTTCTGTGTCAGATATATACTCGAGAGTCAAAACAATGAAAAGAAAATGCTGTTGTCACAGCCCTAGTAACCAGTCTTTTAAAAACTTTGATTCTTATTCTTAGTACATCTCCAGATTAATCCTCAAGTACTTCTAGAAAGGTGTCAGCAACTTGGGAATCCATCTGCTAGACACCTTATGCATATGAAAATGGTCATGAATGATAGTTTCCACAGAACCTGTACTAATCTTGGGCTATTTGGGGAATAATCACGCATCAATCTTCCAAAATGGCAGCCTCAACTTGACTGACAAATACTTGATCAATGACAGAAAGGGGGAAGGACAACCAGGTCTAGAAACCGTTTCCACAAATTTCCGGTCCTGCTTAAATTCATGATGCCAGCATTTTACAAGTTCATATTGATGGGGGCATAATTATCATACGTTTATTTTATTTCATCAAAAGTTCCATGTGGTATGTGTCTTTTCAAATACAAAAACTGAATCACTGCACGACACCCAACAGGCTCCAACATTCAAACACCTGTAAACCAGAAACTCCAATTAGTTCAGAGCTGTAATTTGCCACATAGCCCATAGAGATATAGATCATTGCACATGCAAAATTTCAGCTACATCAGATAACTAGAAGTGGGGTAGGGGCCTTACTTATTGAATGCTCCTAGTACTTTGATAATGTCCGCACTAATCTCTATCTTTATAAAATAAGGTATGTTTCCCTCCTAAATTAATTAACTGATCATTATGAATTTTGGAACACAGCTGCAAGGTGTAAGAAATCAAAATGTGAACTATATTTAGTTAATTTTAGTCTTATGCAAAATGTAAAAAGAAGGTGGAAGCCCTTTGCGAATATTTAGATATCTTTAGTTGTGAAATTTTAACATTAAAATATCCCCCAAATTTCAGTTTCTTTGGAGTATTTTAAAGGGTTTTAGGGGGTATAACATGGGCACAACTCTCATTTGAAAATCTACCTATATAATAGTTAGATATGGCCATTTAAAAATTCTAATATTACAGAAAGACATTGAACTTGACCCATTGCCCTTAGACACCAATTAAGCAAGATTTCCTGAATTTTAATTTCTTCTTAAGGCCTCTTAAGCATTGAGTGATTACTGATGAGGACGGTTTATTACAAGTATTTTTAGACATTTTCTAGAATCAAAATTAAAATAGGAATAAGAATTCTAGACATAAGGTTTAGTACTATTATATTCTGATTTTAATCTTTGTAAGGAAACAAAAGTTCAAAACTCTTGTTTGGGATTTAATTTTATCCATCTTGGGACAGGTATTCTTCTAATATTCATATAAAAAATCATAGAATTATCTCAATAATTTAATTTTTCATATAAAAATTACTATCAACTATACTGACCTAACAATAAAAAAAAGAAAACAAGAAAAAAAAAAAAATACCCACGATTGATTTCATTTAAAACGGAAGATTTATTCCTGAATTCATTTCAGATGGTGAGGGCTGTCTGACTTGCTATTTACTTTCTCACTTATCACTTAAAACGGTTTTGTCCAAGGACTAGAAAAGAAGCATGTTTTTTATTTGCTAAGTTTTGGTTGACAGAATGGATTTATATTCATTTGTATACAAATACATACACAATAGCTGGAAATGTCTTCTCAATCATTTCTCTCTGATAGGTTCATAAGAAGTTGATTGGCAGAAATCTGAAGCTCACAGTATTAATGCTGGAGTCCCTCAGGGGTCCATTCTGGGCCCAACTCTCTTCCAAATCATATCCTTAGATCATTCGTTGATATTTATACTGACGACACTACCATCTATGGCAGTACATCAAAGACTGTAAATGACAAAGTTCTCTCTGATTCTCTCTCTTCTGATCTTCAACATGTGGTACAATGGGGAAAGAGGTGGCTGGTTACTTTTAATGCATCTAAAACCAAACTTTTGTCTTTACATCATCAACGTTCTGATCCCATCTGGCATCAATTGAAATGAATGGCTCTTGTCTTGGGCTTGACCAATACTCCTGATATGAAATGGAACACATACATCAAATCTGATGGCAAGGTCACTGGGAAAATGATGGGATCCTTCTATCGATCCAGTAGATATCTCACTGCTGATGCAATTCTCTACCTATATAAGAGCCAGGTATGTCCAATGATGGAGTACTGTTGCCACATCTGGGCAGGAGCTGCTAGAAAGATCTTATCCTGCCTTGACAGAGTTCAAAATAGACTTCGTAGCCTAGTGGGGGATGCCCTTTCTGTTCCCTGCAACCTCGTCTGAGCTCCAATCTATACCCCCCCTCGCCAAACTTTCACGAGAAACACTCATCTAGTTGAAAACACTATCAATAATTTCCCCCACTCTTTATCCGTGCCTAAACCTAAATGTAGATTCCATGAACAAAGTTTGTTTCTTAGAACTGCACACCTGTGGAACTCTTCCATTTGCCTGCTTTCCAGCTGACTATAATATGGTCGTCTTCAAGTCCAACATAAACAAGTTCTTGATGAGCTGTTCTCCTTAAGTAATCCAATTTACCAAATTTCCACTACTAACAATTACTACGTCACTGTCCCATTAAATACTGTACACTTATTAACCCTTATCCTCGAGTCGCCTCTGGGCCCTGATAAGTGGCGACTCCTTTGTAAAAAAACAAAAACAAAATAAAAACAAAAACATTGGTCTTTATTATGAGTGGAGGCTGATTCATCAAGTATGCAAGCTAAATCCACTCAAGGATATGGTTTAATGCAATGGATTGATTGTCAATTTAATAATGACTAGTATCCTGAGTGTTTGGAGGTGTATTGAACAAAAAAAAAATGGTAGTAGGCAGGCTCTAACCTGTACTGCAAAAGAGTAAAAGAATGTGTAAAAAAAAAAAACAAAAAAACGTGACGTCTTTGCTGTTGCATCCATTGCCAAACTGGAAGTGACGAATGTTTAAATTAAGGCTAGTCAATCGAAAAGAGGGGATGACTTTCGAAAATATTGGCAAAAAAGCGACCTTTCTCTGTAGAAAAGTGCCCAGTTGAGGGTGAAGAAATTAATGTTTTTAGTCAATTTTTCGATATTTTTCATCTGAAGGATCGAGCTTCAAAACGATACCAATCTCGTGAAAATTCGTCACCTCTGAAGAAAGTTTTAGACAGACATACATACATACATACATACAGACATACATACATACAGACAGACAGACAGACAAGTGAGATTTATATTATAGAAGACTGTTATGAACATGATGAATGGAATGAATAAATTTTGATTATTTATTGAAGATGATTTATGACAAGTATTTGTTGACATTGGTTTTCAAGACAACCATGTTGTAGTCTGCAGGGAAGAAGTCTCATGGTAATATGTTTCACACATGGGAAGTTCTTGGCAAAAACAAACAAAAAAAAACACTGATATTCATAGAAATTCTGTCTGATATTAAGTACATAGAGGAAGAAAGGAAAGTTCTTTGTTCTTGCTGTAAGCGTCTTAAAAGGAGGAATTAAAGATTGAAGCTTAGTCAAACACCTTCCATAGAAATAATGGTAGGATTGATAAAGATTAGCAATTTCTCTTCTGTAAGAATTGAAGAGATCTGCCTTCCACTAGATTGTGAAGTCGGTTTTGTATTTTGTCAAGTCAAAATAAAAATGTTCTTAGCAGAATCTTGTCAGATGTGGTAGGAGTATTAAATCTCAGAGCATATCTGACTTTTATACAGGTAGAGGATTGTATTAGGAGTCAGGTACTTTCTGGAATGATCCAAACAGTTTTTTTTTTTTAACAGATTGGATGCAATGTGAATATACGTCTGTGTGCATTCATTGCACAGGCTGTTATCGTCCACTCATTGACCTGGTCTGAGGTCAGTGATCAATTCTGACACCGGTTGCCGTGTCAATCGTGTGGTCTCGCTCAGTGCTGCAACAGAAGGATTCTTTCTCCAAACAAAACCACAAGCCCAGTTTAAAACAAGTAACAAAGTTTTATTTATCAGAGACGTCACAATGATACTCATTTTCTTTCTACTGAACAACAAGCCTATAAATCAAAACAAACACCATATCTTTCAACTAAACACAATTTATCTCCTTAGGACCCAAGAGCCCATCTCACTTTGAAAAAGCACACAAAATCCAACTTCTGCTATAATATATATTTATTTAAATGGATATTTGTTGAGATCATTTGTGAGCACTGCTCCCATTTGCCAGTGGGTAGAACTGCTGACTATGAACACGATGGTTGTAGGTTCAATCCTCGGCGAGGGAAAGGCGCTAGTCTAGATGCACTGATAGGTTGTGATACAACAAAATAGTACTATATGTGGATGACATATATATATATATATATATATATTATATATATATATATATATATATACATACACACACTAGCGAGGTACCTGGCGTTGCCTGGGTGGAGAGAGGTGGTGCAATAAGGATATTGAGCAACTCCCAGAAAAAAAATTAGACGTAGTAGGCAGCCCGGGTGGAGAGAGGTGTGGACCCCCCCCCCAAAAAAAAAAACAAAAAAAAAACAAAAAAACATGAAAATGTAATCAGTGAGCAAAAGAAGTATGTGAAAACCAGTTTAAGCAAACTCAGTCTAAAGTGAAAATAATTCAGTTTTAAAAAAGTAGAATTTGTTTTTAAATCACATTACGTAATTCTCGAAATAAGAAAAATGTTATGACAAATAAAAAAGCTTTTAACTCTGTTTAAATGTTAAAACTAAAAAAACAAAAAAAAACTATTTAAAAATAAGACCACGATTACCTGTACTCGAACGTGAAAACTGAAGCCAAAGACGCAACCTCGTTATCCACTACCCCACAGTTTGCCTTTTATATATATAGACTAGCGAGGGTACCTGGCGTTACCCGGGTGTGGAGAGGTGGTGTAGTAAGGAGTCGTTATCCTAGAGTGGCCTCTGGGCCTTGATAAGTGGTGATGCCTATGTAAAAACAAAGAAAAAAAATCTGTTCTGATGCTACACTTAGCCTATTCTTTTCTAAGTCATAGGAGATCCTTCTAGACTGAAAGCAATTTTTATTTTTGTTCCAGTCAGAAGTGACTCATTTTTAACCGCTGTATTTTGTATTTTCCCAATATTAAAAACCGACCTTGTGTTTAACTTTACCCTCGTAGAGAGGCAAGGAAACAAAAACTATTAACATAATCATTCAGTTTTTTTTTTTTTTTTTTTTTTTTTTTTTTTTTTTACTTTAAAATCCTTAGTTGTGGTGGGTGGATATTCCTAACCAGCGCTAAGGGATATATTTACACTGGATTACATATGAACAATGGAAGCGAATATAAAGATTTAAAAAAAAAAAAAAAAAAAAGGGGGGGGGAAGTCCTATTTTTCTTATTCTAAAAGGAAAATTCTAGAGTTTTACAAGAAAATAAGACAATAATCGCCATCAAAAATAAATATACTGGAGTGAGGAGGACAGCATGAGTTAATTAAAACAAAAACAGCACTTTCAGCAGAATGGTTAATTTCCTGATGTATAAAAAACGAAAAGGGAAAATTGAAAAATGGCAAAGGATTGTTTAAAGAAAATGAGGATTGCAGTCGAGAGGCTCAGGTTACAGAAAAAAAAAAATGTCCAATGTACTTTAGCTTTTCAAGGATTTTTTTTTTAGTAGAAAACCACATCTATTAAGCCATATTCTAATCTTTGCTAGTTCTTCAACTGCATGGCTGGGTTCATGATCCACAATGATAATGTAGAGAGGTCAAGGCCATCCCTATAACAGGCCGGCGATCATGCAACTAGGATTTTTTACTGGAAACGATTTGAATTTTCATAGATAATTGATATAGCAGTTGAAAAGAGAGGGAAAATTCCTCTCTGAAATTAGTTTGATATTTTTATGCATTTTACATGCGTTTACAACTACAATGGGCTAAATTTGACAAATAATTGACAAATTGATATATTTGACAATTATTGACAAATTGATATATTTGACAATTATTGACAAATTGATATATTTGACAATTATTGACAAATTCCTATAAATGAAGAGGCAGCTAACTTTGAAAGAAAAAAAAACAAAAAAAAACAATGGAATGGAAAAAACTTAAAGATTATGTCGAGGAACTTTTACAAAATATATAAAACTAACTAGCAAATTTGACTTAAGAAATTAAAACGGTATTAATGACTGTTTTAATTTTGTTTTATAATTAATAGTAGTTAAAAAAAAGTTAATTTTTTTTTTTTTTACAATATACTCACAAACTTATAATCCAAATTTACTTTATAATATAATACAAAATATCAGCCAAAATAAATTTGAATAGTCAAAATATCCTTTCAGAATGAATTTTTTTGAGCAATGAGAGTGTAGTGGTAATCAGCTGAAAAGATTTCTGCTGACCACACTGGAAATTTTGTCTCCAGTAAAACTGTAACTGTAACGGCATTCAATTCCAGGAGGCTGTGTGTGTGTGTGTGTGTGTGTGTGTGAGAGGGATGGTTAAGCTGGACAAGGCAATCCACCTCTACCAATCGGTAACTATGTTTGAGGTTCTTGCCTTGGCACCTGTGCCAACAGAGTCTATGTCATTGTTAAGATGGTCTTTTCCTTGTTGATTGAGATATAGCTTTGGTCCTGTGCAGTTCTAGGAGTTTCGCCCTCCCAGGCTTTGTCTTTTCACTCTGAGAAGAGGTTAGTTTATTGCTAATCGACCTAGGCACCTCCGCAAGAGAATGCTGACCAGGCATTTTTGCAGGCCAGAGTGTTCTTCCTCTGGGGTGCTGATTCTCCAAATCCCAACTTCTGATCCTTGTATCACACCATTCCACGTTAGGAGGGAGATAAATATAGAGTCCTTTACTCCAGTAAAAGAACACTAATGTTACATCTCTTGGCCTGTTATAGGGATGGTCTTGGCTACGTCTAATGTAGACAACAGAAAATGAAAATATTTTTTCATGAGATGAAACTAGTGGCAAGTGCAGGTAACGTGATGCAAAGTAATTATTAGAAAATGTGTTTTTGTTGCATGAAACGCTAATGAATTCTACTATGAGTTGCTTCGTTATTATTAAATATTAAAATGAAATTATTCAAACAAGAGATGCACATAGATGCTTAAAACATAACCTTCCCTTGTTGTTGACTTAACATTCTTGCTTTTATCTGCTTAATTAATCAGACTTGTTTGAGCTTAACATACCATTCCACCATCTGTCTGCGTCTCACATTGCACTAGTTTTTACCCATGATTATTACAACCAGCAGCCGCAGCAACTCGGTGCTTAACCTATTTGTTTATTTTAGAAGAGCACAACGGTAGGAAGCTAAATAATCATTATACAGTACTGGAACCAGACAAAACCGACTTTTTTTCGGCATCTTTTCGGCTGCTTATGTAAAAGATGCCAGACAAAAAGATGGTTTTGTCTGATTCAAAAGCTGTAAGAGTATTGCAATGATTACCCAGATTCCCACAGCCGTGTTCTTAAAGTTTCAGAAGTAGACGATAACTCTGGGTTTTCAGAGGATACGACTCTGCAAAGAAGAGTTCCCTGGTGACAATACCCAACAGGCATGTTGAAAACCTCCTTGCTATTTCTGCAAGAACTCCAAAAGAAAATCTGCAAAAAATTACTAAACTAAAATTATTGCAAAAATAAAATTAGAAAAAAAAAAAAAAAAAAAAAAAAAAAAAAAACACTTATACAGCTTTTGAACTGAAAAAAAAAAAAAAAAACACACTGTTTTTTCATTCTAAACTAACACTAATCCAACTTTAACCTAACCCTAACCTAAGCATAACTTAGTTAAAAAAAAAAATTGATTATGCAGTGCAATGAAAAGTTCAATTTAAATTAAAAGTGTTTGGTTTTGTCTAGTTCAGCAAGAAGATCTAATTTTGTTTACTATTTTAGTGTGTTAATAAATTCCATGCAAGAATAGTTTATTTACAAAAAAAAAAAAACACAATTTATCGAAAAAAAAAAAAAAAATTTTTTTAATTGACTTTTAACTTTCCAGTGAAAAAAATTGTATTTCATTGATTTTCTTTGTCAAAAAAAAAAAAAAAAATTCCTAAAATTATAAAAAAAAAAAAAGATAAGAAATAAAAAATAGAAAATATTACATTAAATACAGCGAGTATTTTTCTTTCCTTATTTTTTATTTATTTTTTTTTTTTTCTAATGAAAATACGCCTCGTTTTCATTTTGATGCTGGATTGTTTGGATTCAGCTTTTTCTAGTTGTATGTGTATTTCTGCAAAAAAAATATTTTTTCCCTGGTTCAAAAGCTGTACCAGCCTCATCATTACTATTATTGACAATTATTTGAAGGGAAATATTGTTAGGAAACTATTCAAAAACATGTTTTTATAATATCTTTTAAAATATAAATAAAATTTTAAATTTTTTTGGAAAAATGGAGACTGTGTAAAATAATACTTCTTGTAATGGCTGAGTGAATGAATAGTTATTATTTTCTTCAGCCACTATTCATGATAAATTGCTTTAAAATTCTTTTAAAAGTTATATCTTTTAATATCACAAATGAGTAGGTCAAGGAAAACAAATTATTTTTAAAAATTAATTTCTCAACCACTTTTACTTTAATATAATTCTTATCGGTAATAGTAATAATTACTGTGGAAACAGTGTGCTATCTGTCGTAATTTTTATTTTTATCTATGCAATATCCTACTTGTTCCTTTTTTAATTAGTCTGTACGTTTGAGAAGGCCAAATACAATTTTTGAAGACCAAACCGTTTCAAATGGCCAAATTCACAACATTTGGCTTTAAAAAAGGCCAATCTGAAAACCGTAGACAAGAATTAGGAAATTGACCCCCATTTGATGTAGCCTCATTTTCGAATGTCATTATAATAATATATGATTATTGTTGTAATGGTGTGAGAAAGGAACTCGTAGTAATTTAAATGTGCAGCAATTTTTCACCGAAGAAAGAAGTCAGCAAAATGTTATGTAAAAAAGGGAACATTTAAAAGAAACAGGGCAAAAAAAGATAACACCGTCTAGCAAGAGGTGCTGGACTGAAGGAGTAAATAAAAGATTGTCAATGTGATTTTATTATTTGAATTGAACTATGTTACTTTCTGAGTATTTATTAGTACTTTTTAATTTATCACATTTTAGTCAGTTTTATATTTAAAATACAATGAACACCATTTTCATAGAAATGTTAATAAATTCATATTTACTGTGTATTAGTTTTTTCTGTCCAAAAAAACTAACAGTATCAGCTTTATCAAAACATTTGTTGAAATATATTTTTCATTCTGTGGAATTTCCAAGGGTCCTGCTAATCTATAATAATAATAACGCTATGTTAAAGGTAAAATAGGTAAGGACACCCTCTAGTTGGTAGACTCGTTTTTTGTTTTTTTTCACCGGGAAATATGCTGAGTGCTGGAGGTGGTTGTGAACTAAATTTAAAGGTTCTCTCATAGATCTTTGCATGGATTTTTTACTTGATTAAATAATTCAAAATATAAATAGATTAATTAATTCAAATAATCAAATCATTTAAATATGATTAAATGATTCAAAATAAGAAAAATGAGAACCATCGATATTTATGACCACACTATTTTTTCATAGTATTTTCAAGTTAAACAAAAATATTGTAAAAATTTACTTACATTTCGAATTTGATAGAATAAAATTTTAAATTTAGCAATCAAGTAAAAAACGGAATTTTTACTTAAATATTTTGAAATAAGAAACATCATTTTTGTTTTAATTAAATTATCTTTTACTGTACCAGAATACACATACAGCTAGAAAAAAGCTGAATCAAAACAATATGTCATCAAAATATAAAAAATATATCAGTTTGAAATAGGTTAAACTTAAAAAAAAAACATTGTTTATGTCCGTTTTGGTAAAATAAAAAAAAAAAATCAGCTGATACTGGCTCGCTGCTACAAATTTAGAAATAGGGCATGTGAGTGCGGGGGGGAAAAAAAAAAAAAAAAAAAAAAAAAAATGAAAGTAGAAACAGGGAGACTACAAGTACATGAGAACCAGAAGATTTACGATAGCCATATAAGTAGGCACCGCCAAAACTGGGGGGGGGGGGCAGGTCAGTACTTTTTGACGGACCATCTTTTTAAAAATCTACCAAAAATCAGGTAATTATCCGATCAATACGAAATTTTCAGCGATTATTAGGAGAAGAATGAACTTTATAACAGTATACTTATTTTTCATAAACGATATTTATATATATATATATTTTTTTGCTTACAACCCCCCCTTGTTTTGAAGTGGGAACAAATATGCTTAAAATAATCATCTGAAACTGAACACAAGATATTGTGTTGTTGTAAGGGACAGAATTATAGATTAAAAAAAAAAAAAAAAAAAAATTGTTTGCATACCTTATTTTGACGTCTGAATATCAGAACTTCGATTGTGTTTAATTATCCCGCTTTTGAGTTTTGAAGTGTGAAATTCGGTGAATATGTTAAGTAAAATAATTAATTTAAGTTAAGCAAAACAAAAAAAATTTTTTTTTAATATTTATAGGAAAAAAGCCATTTTAAAATTTTTGATAAATAAATTAACAATTTTTTTTTAGCGAGCCGAATAATGCATGACCATTATTAAACAGGGCATGCTTTGAATAATCGATACAAAAAAAAAAATTGATAAATATTGTGCCCTTTGTGTTAAAAATAGCATCATTTTTTTCGATCCCGTTTGAAAACGTTTGCCGCCTTTCGACTACGGTGGACCAAACGCGCTGAAATAATTTTTTTTTATTCTGCTTTAAATTGCCCCCCCCCATTTTGGGGAGCCTGGCCCCCACACACGTACACATTAAAAACCAAACTCATACAAACTCATACGTATTTCTCGCAGTATCAAAAATGTGGTGCTCGGTAAAAATGGCACAAGTGAATAAGTAGGTAAAAATGGCACCAAAAGGTCCTACTAAAGCGATGGGGTCCCAAATTCTAATCACATTTTGAGTTTTGTAAAATAAAATAAAGTTGTTTTTTTAAACTTTTTTAGGCGGACGTTGGCTTTCACCATTTTTATATTTAATTAGTATATATTTTCTTTCTCTTCCGCTATATTTTTTTTTATTTAATTCATTAAATCTGTTAATTATGAGGACCAAAATAATGAATCGTGTTAATTTATTCTCTAATTTTCTTGTTTTTGTTCTGTTATATAAATTCTATTTTATTTGTTTTTGCTCTGAAGGTTAAATTCTATTTTCTTTGTTTTTTTTTCTGTATTCCAATTAAGTAAAATAAATTTTCTCTAAAATAAATTTTGCTAATTTTTCCGTTTAGTTTACTATATAATAATTTTATTTAATCCAAAACACGACGGTGTAGACATAAAATATCTCTTCCAAAGTTAGGGAACATATTTGGGAACTACCAGACCATAAGTATAAAACTACCTGGTATATTTCAAAACAATAATTCCCTAGGAATCGGAATCGTACATGGTATCGGAATCGTTAATCAATATTTTCCTGGAATCAGAATCGTATAAAAATTAGGAATCGTCCCAACACTAATATATATATATATACATAAATACATAAATACATACATATAAATATACATAAATACATACATATAAATATACATAAATACATACATATATATACATAAATACATACATATAAATACATAAATACATACATATAAATACATATATATATACATAAATACATACACACACACACACACTTAAAATTATATAAACATTAAAACAACCTATGCAAATTAACCTACGTTTCAATTCTAGTGCACTCCTACGCGACTGAGACTTACTCAGAATTTGTCTCACAATCTCATTGTGCTGGTCCAAAATTGTTGCTTGATTCCTAACAACCCAATTATGACCAGGAGGAAAATCTATAATAGCTGCATAAACAGCATGATATTGTATGGCAATGAGTATTGGACCCCAACCCAGGCCTTACTTGCCCAACTCCAGAGAAATGACAAAGCAATGGTTAGGTGGGTATGCAATGTAAAAACCACATCCACAACATAATGGCAGACACGTTACTTAATAAATTGGCCTCCCAAAAATTGATTTCCTAATAAGGGAAAACCGTCTGGTTCTTGGTTCTTGCAAATTGAAAGAAGTATTCATGCGCTTGTTTTAAAACTACTTCCACAGAATGTGCTCGAATGAACTTATAAGCGTACTTGTACCCTATAAACAAAAATTCCACGCCTTTACTTTAAAGATCCCGAGAGGCCATAAAAATTTTAAACTAATAGCTACTTTCCTCGGACTGCTTGCTTTTGAAATTCACTTCCTGCTCTCCTGACAATACAAGCCAGAGAAACTTAAATGTAATGTGAACAACCATATTGCTGCACTGGTATGGCCACTTTCAGCACATGGATCTGGCTCCTACGAGGTCACCCACAGAAAAGATGGGCCGACTGCATCAATGAGGATTTGAAGAGCAACGCAGGGGCAGGGCTCTACAGACAAATTTATCTTTAATTGACCTTTGACAACTAAACATTTTCGTTTACTAGCCAAATAGAGAAGTTACTAACCAAATCCACGTGATTTTTAGAATATGAAACTTTTGTTCTGTGATGAGTATGTACATCATAAATATTTTTCTGATTATTTTTTTTAATGAGCATAATTCTAAATATGCACTGAATTTGATGTTGCGACTTGAAAGTATAAACATTCGAATTTCTTTAGATGCTTTTTTTAAACATTCGGTAAAAAAAAAGAAGAGTAAATTGTTTCTATATTAAACCTTTTGTTTAAATAATTAGACTTTGCTTGTTTTATTAAAAAAAAAGTTGAAAACATTTTCCACTCAGTAGATTTGGAAGATTGTCGGTGAAAGAAATACAATTGCCAAAAGATAAGCGTTTCATTTCTAGTCGCCACTTTGAAAAAATCACTCGCAAATGCGACTGTTTCACTCGCAACAGACTTAAATTTGAACAAATAATGGATTGAGAGTGATGGCAGATGAACATCTGACCTGGTTCATGGCACAACTTCCTACCACGAGTGAGTGAGGGGGACACGGAGAAGAAAGGGAAGTAAAACTGATAAGTAAGTAACTCCCTACTCAAATAAATCTGTGCCCTACCACAGTAGTCCCTTATGCTTTGGAGGCAATATGTCTTGTTTGAAGTGAATGAAAGTTATAAAAATAAAAAACCCAAAACAAAGAAAATTATCTTAACAGCAATTAGTTATAGTTTTATAGCAATTTTGTTCATTTAATAATGAAATGATATTGAATTCAATTTTTAAAACCGTATTAAAAAAAAAAAAAAAAAAAAAAAAAAAACAAAGAAAAAAATCGAGTAAAGAAACAAAAAGCGAGAACAAAAAAAGTGAATCAAAACCAAAAGGAAAACTTGTAGATTAACAATCTCAACTACGCCCCTCGAAAAAAAGAAAAAGAAAAGAAAGAAAAAAGAAAAAAGAAAGAAAAAAGAAAAAAGAAAGAAAAAAGAAAAAAGAAAGAAAAAAGAAAAAAGAAAGAAAAAAGAAAAAAGAAAGAAAAAAGAAAAAGGAAAAAGAAAAAGAAAAAAGGAAAAAGAAAAAAGGAAAAGGAAAAAGAAAAAAGGAAAAGGAAAAAGAAAAAAGGAAAAGAAGAAAAAGAAAAAAAAGAGAATCTACTTTTTTGTGATTACGTGTAAACATCCTGAAAAATTTTGAAAAAAAAAAAAAGAAAATTATTTTAATTTATAATGGGGAATGATTTGCGCATACAAATTTAATGTAAAACAATCCCCATTTCAGGATCATGCTAGCTTTTTAGAGAATTTAAGCAAATTTTTTTTACCACTAACCCTAAGCTGGAGTGGTTAGGTCGTAAAGCCTAAAAAGTAGACACTCACCAAATAATTAAAAAAACAAAGAATTTATTTAAAAAAAAAAAAAAAAAAAAAAAAAATGAATGGTCCTGAAATGAGGAATCGTTTTACATTTAATTTATATGTAAAATTGATCCCCCACACTAAATCCTTCTCCCATCAAAAAGAGAAAATTATTTTTTCAGGTTAAAAAAATAAAAAATAAAAAACAAGGGCGATAATTTCATTTTATGTACTTGAAGGTGTGAGTCTACTTTCATTGCTATTAGTATATTTACTAATACTTAATAAAACTGGTTTTTATGTGGGCGGCTTCGTATGACATTGTTTAAATATGTGCTTTGATGATTCATTGCGAAATTTTTCCTTTTATTCCTGTAGAATAAGTGGAACGAGAATGATTGAGGTTATTTCATTTAAATCACACTGCAGGAAGGGTTAGATAAAAAGTCAATTTAATGGGGGGGGGGTTGCAAAATTTGCCTTCATCAGACCTGTCCACACTTTCCGGTAGGTGAACTCTAGGCGATCAATAATGAACTCTAATCCCCTCCCAAAGGAATAGGTAATACCTGGAAAGATGCATCACCTTAGGACCAAATAAAACTATACCTCATTCCAACCCAAGGGCCGAACTCTCGGCAAGCCTTTTGATCCATTTGTCCAAGCTCAGGTCATCTCACTTGGTCACTTCAGCATATATTACATTTACACTATAGACCATTCTAATGAAAAAAGGGGGGAACTCTGGACGAGGGCAAAAATTGTGATCAGATGCATCGGTATTCCCTGGTAGAGACGCTCCAAGTGATTAGCAATGAATTAATCCTCCTCTTGAGAGGTACTATGGAGAGGACTAAAGATGTAAAACCTTATTAGCTTGTATAAGCTACTCTCTTTCTTTCTCCGTTCTTTTACCTACTCTCTCCCTTTCACTGACCAAGACAGAATTACATAAGAATGCCAAACTCAATATTTTCAACAAATGAAAATGATTCCCACTTGTTTGAAACGATAGAGTAAGCGGGCCAGTGTAAAACTTCAAAATCCCAGGATGACAGATCAAGTCCAATTAAGTTCAAAAGAAAACCTTGACGTAACATTATATGCTATCGCGCACAGAAATTACTTTTTCCATAGCTACCAACGTAATAGATGCACTGAGACTAAAGCTGCTTTCAGGACTGCCAGCAACCACTGTAAAAGAGTAATAAAAAATGCAAGAGAGCTATATGCCCAGTCTGTTAAATCCAAAGTAGCTGATCAGCGGCTTGGTTCCCACCAGTTTTGGCAAATAACAAATAGGATCCTGAACAGAAGTGTGCGTTCTATCCCAACCATTATCAATGGACCAGAGGTTATCTCGTCAGCGTCAGACAAGGCCAAACTATTTGCAAAGAACTTTGCAGCTAATTCTACCCTATGCGACGAAGGCCATCAACTCCCCATATTTCCTCCTATAACACAGAACAAGCTAGGTAACATACAAATATCCGTGCATGAGGTCGCCAAGCTAATAAAAAACCTAGATTCCAGTAAAGCAATTGGCCCTGATGGCATCCCAATTATAGTGTTAAGAAAGCTTCAACCAGAACTTGCTCCCATACTTACGAAACTATTTAAGCGTTGCCTTAAGGAGAAGTGCTTTCCGACCCCCTGGAAGACCTCATCAGTTTGCCCTGTATTTAAGAATTCAGGTGATAAGTCATCTCCCTCTCAGTACAGACCAATAAGTCTTCTCTGTGTTATGAGTAAGTTGCTGGAATCAATATTAAATAGAGAAATAGTCAACCACCTCAGCAGGAATAACCTTCTTAGTGACACACAATATGGTTTCCGCTCTGCAAGATCTACCGCAGATGTGCTGACGGTTATATCCCACAGGATTAGTGAATCTCTTGACAAAGGCCTCCTTTCTAGGGCAATTGCTCTTGACATATCAAAGGCCTTTGACAAAGTATGGCATAAGGGTCTACTTCACAAGATTTCCAGCTACGGTATAACTGGAAATGTTTTCTCAATCATTAAATCATTTCTCTCTGATAGGCTCATAAGAGTAGTGGTAGATGGACAAAAATCGGAGGCCTGCAATATAAATGCTGGAGTCCCTCAGGGGTCAATACTGGGCCCAACTCTCTTCCTGATCTACATCAATGACCTCCCTAAACACATACTTAAATCATTCGTTGGCATCTATGCTGATGACACGACCATCTACGGCAACACATCAAAGGCTGTAAATGACGAAGTTCTCTCGGATTCTCTCTCCTCTGATCTCGAGCGCGTGGTTCAGTGGGGGAAGATGTGGCTAGTTACCTTTAATGCATCCAAAACCAAACTCCTATCTTTACATCATCAACGCTCTGATCCCCAGCTGGCATCAATTGTGATGGATGGCTCTCGTCTGGGTGAGGCCCCGTGTTTTGACAAGCTTTACTCCTGATCTGAAATGGAACACGTACATCAAGTCTGTTGCCAAGGTCACTGGAAAGATGGTGGGATCCTTCTACCGCTCCAGAAGATATCTCACTACTGATGCAATTCTCTATCTATATAAAAGCCAAGTACGGCCAAGGATGGAATACTGTTGCCATATCTGGGCAGGAGCTGCCAAAAACAGCCTATCATGCCTTGACAGAGTACAAAATAGACTTCGTGGTTTAGTGGGGGATGCCCTTTTCTCTACCCTGCAACCCCTCTCCCACAGAAGAGACGTTGCGAGCCTATCCTTGTTTTATCGTTATTTTCATGGCAGGTGCTCGTCTGAACTCCAATCCCTGGTCCCCCCTCGCCAATCTTTCACGAAAAACACCCGTCTAGCTGAATCCACTGTGAAAAATTTTCCCCACTCTATATCTGTGCCTAAATCAAAACGCGGATTTCATGAGCAAAGCTTCTTTCTTAGAACTGCACGCCTGTGGAACTCTGTTCCGTCTGCCTGCTTCCCTCTGGACTACAACTTGGATGTCTTCAAGTCTAATGTTAACAAATTCCTAATGAACCGCCCCCCTAATTAAACACTTCATAAAATCTCCTCACTAACGTAATGTACTTGCAATAACCCTTATCCCTGAGTGGCTTCCGGGCCTTGATAAGTGGTGATCACTGTGTAAAAAAAACAAAAAAACTGTCATCTATATAAGCCTAGGCAAGCCAAGAGCCACACTACAACAACATCAACCGGAGCTACTTAGACACTGGTGGTTACTATTATAATTCTACTAGCCTGGGTGCTCGATGTTGCCCGGATGTTTGGTGGTGTGTGTTGAGCAAAAAAAAAAAAAAAAAAAAAAAAAAGTGGTAGTAGGCAGGTAGGCTCGAATCCATGACGCAAAGGCAGAAGAGAAAGTGAAAAAAACCTGACATCTTACTGCTACTCCATGACGCGACCGGAAGTGTGGAACGTTGAAATTAAGTAAAGTCATTCCAATCGATATGATAGCTTGCAAAAATGGCGATAAAAAAAAAAAAAGAATGACCCTCCATGTAGAAAACTTTTTAGCCAATTTTTCGATATGTGTCGCTTGAAGGGTCGATATCAATCTCATGAAACGATATCGATCTCGTGAAAACCCGTTGCCTCTGTCAAAAGTTTTAGGCAGACATACAAACATACATTTAAACAAACAGATGAGATTTATATTATAGATAACAACTTGTATTTTTTCAATTCTTTTTAAAAATTTGTTTCACCCTATAATCAACTGACCATAAGACAAAAAAAAAACCCAAAAAAACACAGCAATGGCAATCCAAACTTTAAAGAGAATTTCTATTCTTCAAATAATTGAATGATTTTGATAAATTTTCAGCACAAACACTTTCTCTTTACTCTCTTCAGAAGCAAGTTCCATGTGTGAAATGGTCACCTTTGTGATCACACTACGATTAAACAAATCAACTAAGTCGGGTGTGTGTGACACCATCGCATAACATAGAAATAGGAACTCCAAATGTTATCCATCGCTAGCTGTCTGGTTACGTGATTTTCTTCTGAGCTCTATCTACTCGTCCGGCTTTGACTCCAATCTCTCTCAGAGGACGCCAGAACCCCACCTGTCGCAAACTGGACACTGTCCTCAATCGTCATCAATCCAAAACTATCCGCAAATGTACCTAACTGTTGTTGCAAAACTCACTGACACTCCTAAAACTGCCTGCAAAAGCTAACTTTAAACATACTGACCTATTTGTCCGACCCTTTTGTCCTAAATTACTGCCACACTTTGATTAACAATCCTATTTTTGCTTTCTTTTGTGTTCCTTTGTGAACAACTTCCTCTCCATTGTTCTGCTAATAAACTTATTTCCTCTTTTTTTGTTATATTTTCCCCTTTTTTTTATTTACTTTGTAACATTTGAGGTGGGGAACATCGATAGTATTCATCTGTTTTCAATTTTTCCTTTTTATTTAAGTAAGTTAGCCATCCATTTTAGGCCAAAATAGTTTGTAATAAACCGTCACACAATAGCAATCCAAACTTCAAACCAAATTCCTTTTCCTCAAATCACTATTAAATCACTCTTGGTAAATTTCCGGTACCAACATTCTCTTTCTCCCTGTTTTCAATCTGTCATTTTTGTTTAAGTCGGTTGGTCTCCACACATGCAAATAAATTTGTCACATATGCAAGTCAGTCTGAGCTATAAAAATATATCATTGTGAATAGAAGCGTTTTTCTTTTTTCCTTGGTAGATGAACACTCACGATATGCAAAACATTTCATTTGATTTTCAGCTGGTGAGTCTTTGGTTCTGTTCTCACAGAGTATCACTATATGATACAACTGTAATATATTTTTATGTTTCTCACTAATGCTAACTAAATACAAAAAGTTTTTGGAAATACTCTTGTCAGTATGTTTGAAGATTATAATATTTCACCAAAGGAGAAAACATTACAAAGACCTGGGCCATAAAACAATTCCAGAAACCATCTTACCGATTCACATCCATATACGTATGGTCTGAGAACATGCAAAAGTATCATTGATTATCGCAGCTGTGCGTAATCTTTTTCTGTTCCGATGGATGTTTAGGTGCCTTGCTACATTGTGGGGGTTATTAATATTAATGATGTTTTTTTTTGTTGTTCTTTTTTACACAAAAAAAAAATCATAAAAACTTGAAATGAAAACTTTTCTTTAATTTTTCGAGAGAACCAAGAAAGTAACTGCTATTCACGCAAATAGGACGTTTTCTGCAGAACAAAAATGACAAAGAACACATGCTCCAAAATCTATTATAAGTAGGACCAGTTGATGGTAATGGTTGGGAGGCTGTATCTCCTAGAATAAAACCATACTTCATTATGATCTATGGGTCAGACTCTCAGCTATCCAGATCTCTATGCCAGAAAGCAACAGATACTACATTTTAAATTATTGTAAATAAAAATTTAATTCAATGAATTTTTTAAATTATTGCAAATAAAAATTTAATTCAATGAATTTTTTAAATTATTGTAAATAAAAATTTAATTCAATGAATTTTTTAAATTATTGCAAATAAAAATTTAATTCAATGAATTTTTTAAATTATTGTAAATAAAAATTTAATTCAATGAATTTTTTAAATTATTGTAAATAAAATTTTAATTCAATTAATTTTTTAAATTATTGCAAATAAAAATTTAATTCAATTATTTAAATTATTGCAAATAAAAATTTAATTCGTTTGCAAGTTAGGCACAAGGCCATCAAAAGTGTGTTGATGGAGAAGAGATGGTTCATCTGTTTATTCTAATATTAACATTGTTGGATGATGAACAACATCTTGAGAGGATTGAAAAAAAAATGGATGAAATAGAATTTGATTATATATAATGGCTTGACAAAAATTTGTTAACATTGAACTTGAAAACAGCCATGTTGCAGTCAGCTGAGAAGCAGTCTCATGGTATTGTATTACACAGATGGGACATTCATTGCAAGAAACTCTGAGTCGCCAACCAGTGTCAATTGTCCCCAATTGAAAACCGTCTAAAACTAACTGACTACTAAATTTATCGACTCCAAAATGAAAATGAAATATCTGATCTTTTGTCAGAGTCACTGCCATACCTGCTTAATAGAGCTTGAGTTGTAAGCCATGTTTATTTTCAGAACAGCTTCTAATGGTTAGTTGTTCTATACAAGTCCTGGAGTTGACTGGTTCTCAGTAGACAGTTCTTGAGTTGGAAGCCACAGAGCAAAAGATTCTTCTTGTGTCGACACGAAGAAAACATATGCAAAGTTGCTACAGAAAAGGTTTAATTTTTATGGAGCAATTCTGGTTTCTGATTGGTTCAGGACATGAATTAATTTGAGTCGTCAGTCCATCGCAGCATCGTTTATAAATAGAATCTCCCGACTGTCAGGGACCATACCACCATTACTTACCTGGCACTTGCTGGAATCAGAGTGTAGTATCTGTTCCGGCAGATGCTGTACTTTGTGACCATTGCCCTTGTGGCAATTGGTTGTTGGTACATGTAGGGGCAACCCTATATGTACCATCCCCTTCCCGTTTCCCTTCACCTCATAAAAACCGACCTTGTGTCATATTTTCCTTACGTGGGGAAGCAAATAAATACCTACCACCATTATAACTCAAAAATATTGCAACATGATTACTTTCATATTTGTCCCAGCAGTTGGGAGTGGTTGATTATTCGATAACTGACCACTGACCACAAGGTATATTCCTGTCTCAAGAGTTCCAAAAGATCTTGATGCCTCCCCTCTTTTTACGGATCTCAGTTCCTACACTTTTGGTCTGCTAATCAATCATTTCTTTCTATTGTTTGAGGGTCCTAGCTCCGACATCCAGAGTATCACACATTGTCATCTTATGTTAAATCCATGTTCAGATGCCGATAACAATCACCTTTCAATTTGTCCTTTTTATTTAAGTAAGCAAGCCGTCCATTTTAGGCCAAAATAGCTTGTAATGAACTGAGGATGAGAAACAAAAAAAAAAAAAAGAAACCATCATAATGGCAATCCAAACTTCAAATTCCTGTTCCTCAAATGATTAAATAACCTTAAAAGGCAGGTTTCGTTTGCACACCAATAAGCGGTTTTGGTAGTTGTTCTGAGTGATGTGGGGAGTTGGATAGCTTAGCCACTTGTATGGCTAAAATGTTTGAAAAGTGCAGATGCATTACCTCGAATAACATTCAAGAATCAAGTGCTCGAGTCAGATGCAAGGTTGGTTAAACCTTGATATAGGTTATAATATATTTATATATTATAATGATTATATAATTATATTAGCAGTTCAGCCCGGCTTTGCTCGGGCTCTATGTACTGTTCATAACTTTATGTGCATATGTATACATATATTAAAAAGTTTGACTCATGTCCAGGTAATCTACATCTAAAATTTCAAGTGTTTAGACCTAAAATTGATGGAGGAGTTTGGTAGTGTCTGCAAAGGTCAAATCTTTCAACTTCGACCTCTTGGCAGCCAAACTTTCGCCCAAAAACTGATTAAAAAGCTTGCTGTATGTCTGAATACCCTTTATGTAAAATTTCAAATGTTTAGACCTAAAATTCGTTGAATAGTCTGCTAGAGACCGCAAAGGTCAAATCTTTTGAACTTTGATCCCTTGGCAGCCAAATATTCGGCCAAAAACCAATTAAAAAGCTTGCCCTATGTCTGAATGCACTTTATGTAAAATTTCAAATGTTTAGATCAGAAATTGGCTGAGAAATCAAATTTTTTAAAACTTTGACCTCAATTTTGATCCTTTAACATTTATTGTTTTGGGCTCAAATCAAGTTAAAAAGCTTGATCCATGTCCAAGGAACCTATATCTAAAATTTCAAGTGTTTAGAACCAAAATTGGCAGGAGTTTGGTAGAGTTTTGAAAAGTCAAATCGTTGAACTTTCTCCATTCAAATTTCTGTTCTAAAACTGATTAAAAAGATTTTTCCAAATCTCAATATCCCTTATGTCAAATCTCGAGTCTGTAGACTGAAAATTGACAGAGTAATTTGGTAGGGAAATGTACACACACAGACAGACACACACGCAGACAATTTCACTTTTTATATTTATATATACACACACACATATATATATATATATATATTTGTAGTCATCGACATACAGTCCTGTTCAACTCATCAGTGCCGCTAGACTAGCATCTCTCCCAAGCCAAGGATTGAACCTAGAAGTGTTGTATTGACAGTCGGCCGTTTTCCCACTCGACCACAGAAGCCATGCCCGCAAATAACTCGTCAGAATGTCTATTTAAATAGACATCTGCCACCACTTTTACAGTGCTCAAACCGCCTATATATATATATATATATATATATATATATATATATAATCTTTTTTGGTTTGTTTAAAAAAACAAAGCCAGTCGATCTCTAAATAGGAGTTGAACTTAAGTGGAAGGAAATTAAATAAGAGTAGGGGTTGGGGTGGGTAATGTCTTTTCAAGATAGAAACATTTGTGGAGGCCAAAGTCGAAAAAAAAGTGGGTGGAGACGTGATTACCTATTTACAACGACCGTGAGTGTGGAAATATTGGAGGATCTCCGTTATCAAAAGATTAAAAAAGAGATAGGACTTATTCGTCCAGGGTTTAATATGAAAAAGAAAAAAAATATATATATATATAGTAGTTTTGGATTTTTTTCAAATTGTATTTTTTAAAATAAGTAAACGAACAAAAAAATGAGCTATTAATTTATTTTAAAAAATACAATTTGAAAAAAATAATGAAAAAAAAAAAAAAAAAAACTGGTTTCATTTTGCAGCCGCCGGCTCTGCTGCACAAACAGAGGGTGACTAAACCCAACCGTCGGCAATTTCCATTACTCTCTATCTGTGCCTAAAACTAAACGCAAATTCCATGAGCAGAGTTTCTTCCAGGGAACTGTCCGTCTGTAAAACTAGATATCGTGCAGCTGCTTCCTGGCTGACTATAACTTGGTCCTTTTCAAGTCCTATGTAAACAAGTTTTTGTTGACCCGTTCTCTTGAATAATTAGACCCTACCTAAGTTCCACCATTATTGATCATCATAGATTTCTTGCCAACTACCTAACACTAACCCTTATCCTTGAGTGGCCTCCCGACCTTGATAAGTGATGAATGTAATAGTATATATATATATATATATATATATAATTTTACCACTAACCCTAAGGCAAGGATAGTTTTTTTTACTATCTTTCCACTTTAACAATCATCTTTAAAATGATAAATGTACAATGATTTAAAATATACAACGTGTATGCTGAAAATGAATATAACATTTAAATTTTGCGCACACAAGTACTTTTCCAGACATCAAGCAATGAAATTATTTGTGTTATGACTGATGGCTATTTTTGTACACACACGAGCGCGCATATTTTTGATACACGAGTGCCAAAAATATGCACATACAAAAATGGCCACCAGAAATAACATAAGAAATTACATTGCTGAATATCCGGAAAACTACTTGTTTGTGGCAAATTTAAATGCGATATTCGTTTTCAGTATACCCCAAGACCTATAAAAGTCGTAATTTTAAAGGTGATTTTTAAGATGGAAAGTAAATAAAAAATTTACCAAATAAATAAATATTGGTTAACTGCCCTAAAACAATATCCCGGAAATAAAGGATCATTTTTCGTTAAATGCAAAACTGGTGCTCTAAATTCTAAAATATTATTTTTCGCAAAGTTTTCAGGTTCCCGTTAAATCTATAAATTTATCAAATTGAATTACTGACGTAATTCTATGAATATTAGTGCGAAGACTCGTGAAACATTTTTTTTTTTTTTTGACAGAGGGTGTATCAAAAACAAAATAAATATTGTTTCTAAAAAAAAAAAAAAAAAAAAAATTGCAAAAATAAAATATAAGCAGAAACCCATCAGTGAGTTCCATCACATATATCTCACGGTAATATTTGCTGGAGGAATTTCGAGCAGCAATTTGTTAAATTTTCTATTTTTGAATGATTATCGAGACTCCTAAGATGTGACCTCTCATGTCCGCCATTTTTTCTTGTTCTCACGTAACATTACTTGTTTATCGAACTAAATAAACGCTTTAAAATAAGTTAAAACATTACAAACTCATCCAGCTAGAAAGAAGAGTAAAATACCTTGCCTTTCATATTTGTTTTTCGTTTTGTTATTTGTAGTAAAAATGCTCGTTTAAAAACATAAATAAAATAAGAATATAAATAAAATAAAGATTTAAAAACAAAATGTTCAGTTCAAATACCGTAGAAGTATTTTTAAATCACGTGGTTGTCAAGGAATTTCGGGGGGGGGGCAGAAAGGATGGGTTTGGAAGATGAAAAGAATTTCTATTCTTTTCATCTTCCTCATCGCCCACTCCTAATTCTGAAATTCGACCCAAAAGAACACTGACAAGAGGAACAAGAATTTTCCGGAACAACCATGGCTTTGCGTCACAAAGTCTAGTATCCGTTCTGTTCTCGGATGAGAAATTCTTCTTACCAAAGCTAATTCATATTTTGCTTCATCCGGGGCATCTCTTTTTAGGGAGCTGAATTATGGAGTATTGTTGCCACATCTGACTGGTGCATCTGCCACTAGTCTCTCGCTCATAGACAAGGTTTAAAAAAAATAAAAAAATACTAACCTAATAGGTCCTGAACTATCAACTATGCTCCAACCTCTGTCCCATCACTGAAACATGTCATTCTTGTGCCTGCTTTACACGTATTTCAATAGCAAGTGTTCGGACGAACTCCAAACACTAGTATCCTCTCGACGACAATACTATCGACAAACCCGACAAGCAGCAAAATCGCACCCCTACACTGTACACTAGATGCCATAAGGCCTTCTACTTGAATAGCTTTTTCCCTTGGACTGTTGCACTTTGCAACCCCCTCCTGGGTCCCTGCTCCCCTGACTGTACTGACATGCAGAAATTCAAGTATAATGTGAACAAATATCTCAGCGCCCAACTCGATAAATATTAGGTTGGTGCAAAAATAATATCGTTTTCTCACATATTAAACAACTTATTTTTACTTGAACCATGTTTCAGTAAAATAAGAAAAATGTTTATGCACTAACGAGCCATCGCTTATGAAGGCTGAAAGGCCACTCAAGGATAAAGGTTTATAAGTTTTGTAGATGAACGGTGAGATAATGTAAGGATTGGTAACGATGGGCGAGTTTAATTATTTAAGAGGTCGGCTCAGCTAGAATGTGTTAACATTGGACTTGAAAACGACCATGTTTAAGTCAGCCAGAGAGCAGCCCTGCGGTATTGTATTCCATAGTCTGATAGTTCTAAAAAATAAACTTTTCTAATGTTAAAATTTTCTCAGCTTATAATTTTTAAACCAGAAGAAATGGCAAAAGTCACAGAAGCGAATGCAGCAAACCAGCTCCAAAAGAACACAACTGCGTGGAAAAAAGGCAGTACACTGGCAACTATACAAATAATTGCATTTTTAACTCACAGACAAATAGTACAGAGACAAACTAGAGACTGTACTGAAAAACGAAAATTACAAAAACCCTTTGAGACACGGATATGAAGAGCAATAAACTCATCCAAGCATGGAAACCAGACATCATGATCTATACTTCTATAATTTTTTTTTTTTTTTTTTTTGCGTATTGATATTCATATTAAAAACTCTTTTTTTCTATTTAAGAAACTACAACTTTGTTATAAATGGGCCGTGGAATTGCATTCATCTGCAAAAGATCTAGCTAATTTGCATATTCTTTTAAACATTCATTTTGATTAATTTTTTCGGTTTTCTTATGGGATGATCATCTTTAGTTAACTATTACGTGTAATTATATTCATGCAGATATTCTACATCATTTATACTTGCATAATATTTGCATGAAAAGCTTATAGTAAACACAAAGCTCTTTTTATATATATCTATGTATGCATATATATTTTTGTTTCAAAAATTTTGCCTATCAAATTCTTGTCAGTTTTTGGTCTACAAACATGAAAATTCATATATAAGGTATTCGAACCCAAGCGAAACTTTATATTTGAGTTTTAGCCGGAGAAAATCAGTGCAAAAGTGTGAAAATTAAGAGAAATAAAATTTGCCAGATGAAGGTCGAACGACGGTATTACGAATATGCATGCATGACGTAATAGCTATTGGTTCATGTTTTAATTTTTAGCTTTGCAGTAAACATGTCTTTATAACTCAGGCATTAACGTCAAAGGAAAAAGTAAATCGTAAGCTAAACGTTTTGGTTTCGATTCTCAGTGGTGACGCAGGAGTCATTTAAAAGAAATTTTTTTTTTAATTTTTAAAATCATTACTATATATTGGGTCCATTATAATATAATAATAACTACGAAATCTGCATTAATCAAAATATCATATTTAAGCATATTTTACGACTGGGCAATGCTGGGCGGCTTGCTAGTAGTTAATAAGACGTAAAAAAAAAAAAAAAATCTAACAAATTGTAGATTTTGTTGTCCTAGCACATCAGAGAGTAAAGATCAAGGAGACGGAAATACACAGCACTTTCATGAGAACTGAAAGGAATATTTAACACGAATCTTAAAATGTCTTTGTCTCGTTTTATCTCGAGAGACGATCGATATCCCTTGTAACAGTGTCTGCACATGTAATCATCTGCTAATTTAAAGGGTTATGTCATTACATTTTGAATCCATTTATAAAAAGAACAAAAAAAAATGGCTTATAACGGAAGCATAAGCGACCATAACCGGTGTCAGTTGAAAAACGTTTACTGATGTAAAATTGTTCTGCTTACCAGACCGGACTTTTTTTTTTTTTTTTTTTACATAGGAGTCACCACTTATCAAGGCCCAGAGGCCACATGAGGATAAGGGTTAATAGGTGTACAGTGGTCAATATGACGTAGTAATTGTTAGTAGTGAAAATTTGGTAAATTGAATTACTTAAGAAGAACGGCTCATCAAGAACTTGTTTACGTTAGACTTGAAGACGACCATATTATAGTCAGCTGGAAAGCAGGCAAATAGAAGAGAGTTCCACAGGTGTGCAGTTCTAAGAAAGGAGCTTTGTTCATGGAATCTACGTTTAGCTTTAGGTTTAGACATGGGTAAAGAGTGGGGGAAATTATTGATAGTGTTTTCAGCTAGATGAGTTGAGTGTTTCTCGTGAATGTTTGGCAAGGGGGGGCACAGATTGGAGCTCAGACAAGCAGTTACCATGAAAATAACAATAAAGCAGAGACAGGCTCGCAACGTCTCTTCTGTGAGAAAGACGTTGCAGGAAAGAGAAAAGGGCATCCCCCACAAGGCTATGAAGTCTATTTTGAACACTGTTAAGGCAGGATAAAGTCTTTCTAGGATCTCCTGCCCAGATGTGGTAACAGTACTCCATCCTTGGACGTACCTGGCTCTTATATAGGTAGAGAATTGTATCAGCAGTGAGATATCTACTGGATCGATAAAAGGCTCCCACCATTTTCCCAGCAACCTTGGCAATAGATTTGATGTTCGTGTTCCATTTAGATCAGGAGTAAAGGTCAAGCCCAGAAGCTTGTCAAAACATGGAGCCTCCCCAAAATGAGAGCCATTCATTTCAATTGATGCCAGATGGGGATCAGAGCAGTCATGTTTAAGGATTATTTTAGTATTTTTTACGACCTGCTTGCTCCAGCCTAGTATAAACACCCCAGCCTCATGTTAAGAAGGGCTTTCTGAAAAAACATCCCAACCTCGTAAGCCGTTCTTAACATAAGAGATAGTGGGGGGAGGGTTATTCCGAAAGCCGTTCTTAAAATGGGATGGTTGGGGTATTTATACTACGCTGAGGCAGGTCGTAAAAAAAAAAAAAAAAAAAAAAAAAAGTTTTTTTTTTTGTTTTTTATGTACACTAAAAGTTTTATTGCTTAAAAATATTTCAGTAAATAAAGAAATGTGCACACGTATACACGCGCTCACAAAATAAAATAAATTATCGGATAACACTCTTCGCTCAAATAAAGTATTTTAATTTTGTAGGGCGTCGCAGAGTTTTTTAAAATATGGTAATTTTTTTTTACTTACTTTCCACAACATTCACCTTTAAAATAACGACCAGCAGGTTTTCGGGTATGCTGAAAACGAATATCGCATTTAAATTTGCTGCAAACAAGTAGTTTTCCTAGTTTACGACAAATGTAAATGCGAGATTATTATTTATTTTTTTTAGCATACCCGAACACCTATAAAAGTCGTCATTTTTTAAAGGTGAATATTAAGGTGGAAAGTAAATAAATTTTTACCAAACATTACTGTATTAAAAAAAACAACAAAAAAAAAAAACAGCATTTATTTATTTTATGCAAAATTTAATCAAGTATTATTTTTGTAAAATGTACATAAAAAAAATAAAATTGCGTACAAAAGTTTCACATTTTCTTTCATGCTAAATTTGTTTATTTGTTTTACAATAAAAACAAAGTCCGGTTTGGTAACCGGACTATTATTTCTTCCACTCGAGGTTTTCAATTGACGTAGGTACAGCCGGACCTATTCTTCCGTTATGCCCAAAACAACACCGATTTTATTTTCACGTTAAAATAATAACCGAAAAAGAAATGGTTTCAATAAATTATAAAGATCCGAAATATTACCCTCTAAAATAGCAGACGATTAATTGACGCCACAGTCGTCCGTCATTTTGAATAATAACTACAAAATTACGTTTTTGTGTCTTTTGCACAAACTTCTGAACATATGGGGAATTGGGGAGACTACTTGTCAGCCAGATTCCAGGGAACATCATTTATTTGTTATTGTTGTTGAACAATCATTGATAACGGTTTGTACTGTACAAACAACCTCATAGCGAATAAATAAATTTCGTAACCTGATCCTTCCCCTCCCTAAAAAAAAAAAAAAAAAAAGAAAAAAAGTGATGGTATCAGTATCGGTAAGTGCCGCATGAAATGGCCGTGAAGGGATCAACGAAGATGGAAAGATCGAGGACGGGGAAATCCATCCGAACATCTACTGGAAGGGCACGGAGAGTATTAATGGAATTCTGAGTAGGCTTACCGTAATTCAAATTCCAGAGAAAGCCAATGGTCGTATTAAGCGAGAAATTAATGGTAAACAGATGTTGTGATAACGCAAAGTGATTTGTAACACGAAGAGCAGTCCTACAGGAAATCTGAGGAGACTTGTCACTCAGACTCCAGGGAACACTACCTGTTGCGACGCAACAATGTTGCGTGCGATCATGTGAGAACTCATCATTGAATAAATAAATAAGTAAAAATAATCGTTGAATAATTGTTTATACTAGATATATTAAATATATCAGATTTTCAAAGGAAAATAATTCAGTATTCCAGTCTTCAATCGGTTGACTTCGCATTTTTTTTCTCGAGTGAACCGAGAACGATTTTGACATCAAGGGGGCATGTCCTTCATTAACTCCAACCAACACTAACCCTAAATCCGGAGCAATAGATTCAAATAACAGTTACTTATGCAAAATACGGACCTTGATGAAATAATTACATTATTATTTAAAAACTTATCCTTCTTAACATGGGGGGGGGGGGCTTTTTTCTTTTTCTTTTTTTAAAACTTCTGTACAATTTAATAAACAAAAGATATCTTAAATATTGAATTTAACTTGAAAATCCTATCTAAAAAAAAAAAAAAATGGTAAATTTTTAGAACGTGCCCCAGCAAACATCCCAACCGCCAACCTCTCCATGTTAAAAACGGCTTGCGGAATAAACACCCCCAACCTCTCCATGTTAAGAACGACTTTCGAGGTTGGGGGAGGGGGTTATTCCGAAAACCGTTCTTAACATGGGGAGGTTGGGGCGCTCTGGGGCCGGTCGGAGGTTGTATTACTGTCCACAGATTTCGAAAAAGTTGTAAAAAAAAAATAAAATAAAAATAAAATATAACATATTATCAAAGGCAAGATAAGTTACTTTTCTACCAAACAGGATATATTTTTCGTGTTTTTATTCAATATAACATGTTTATTCAGCCTCGAAAAACATACAGTGTTTACCAATGTATTTGGAAAATTCAAGAAGGCGCCAGAAACTCTCTTTTAACACGCTAAGTTTGGGAAAAGGTTTTATAAATAAAAACTAGACAAAATACTGTTAAAAACTCGCTCAATATATGTTACCGTGACATGGGTTGACATATATTCGGCGGCCTTTTAACAAGTATTTTGTCTAGTTTTTTTTATTTATAACACCTTTTCCCAAACTTACCGTATTAAAGAGAGAGTCAGGCGCCATTTTACATTTTTCAATACATCGGTAAACACTATGTTTTTCGAGCTGAATAAACATGTTACATTGAATAAAAACACAAAAAATATATCCAGTTGCTTTTGATAACATTTACTTGTTATATATTTGTTTTTTGACAACTTTTTCGAATCTATGTGTACAGTAATACAAACCCAAAGCCCTCTCCCCCATCATCATGTTAAAAATGGTTTTCTACATTTGTCGGGGATGTTAAAATACGCAAATGTGTAACTGTTCAAAATACGTGTGAAAAGAGAAAAACAATGCAAACAACAACAAACAAAATAAAATAAATAGTTTCGAATTAAACGGGAGTGAAAAAAAAAACAGAAGCATTTTTTTTTCTTTTTTTTTTTCGTGGACAATTCCGGCGAGCGGAAAGAATTTAACATCTTTTTTCTGTTTATTTATTAATTTTTACATGTTATGATGACAGAAAAAATTTGCGCACGTTATTAAATTTTGTTATTATTCAAATTATAAAAATGCAAAACTACTGACATTTTTTAATTATTAGTAAACCATTTTTTGCCGTTTGAAATTTGGTTGTGCGTATTAGTCAGTTTTTTTTTTGTTTTTTTTTTATTCTTGTTGTTATTTTCGTGTCGGAGAAAGTTTTCAAAGTTATATACACAGAAAAAAAAAAATCGTCCTGTTGCGCTTGAAAAGTAAAATCCGATCTGATTCTATAAGAAATAAATAAATAACCTTACCCCAAACGCCTCTTGGGAAATTAGAGATCATCTCCATTTTTGTAAGAAAATCTGTCTCCAAAACAAAAACAAAGTTTTGTCATGAACGCCTTTAAATTCCAAGTTTGAAACGGAATTATTTTCTTTTTCATAAGCGACAAAATAAAACTAGTAATATTAACATTAAAGCATTGCAGTTAAAATATTCACCTAATTTTATGCAATTATCAACGATGTTATTTAAATCTAATGATTTAGTTAAACATTCTAAAGCATTTTATATATTTTTTAAGTTGCAAGGAGCAAGAATTTGAAGTTAAGAATAATAGGTTTTTTTTTTTTTTTTTTTTATATTCTTATTTCTAAGCGGCCTCGCCCACGATTTTCCGACAAAGGAAATGGCGGCATTTGAAAAGCCGCAAAGAAGTATGACATCTGTTTGTTCCAACAAGCAAACAATGTCTGCACACAGGAATAAAACTTGGTCTATGCTATACGCTGAAAGACTGAAAAATCTTGGAAGATTCTCGATTTTTCTCAATGTTGACAGGTTTGTAAAATATGTCCAGGGGATGATTGTTAATAATTTCCAGTATTTTTTTTTTTTATTATTATTATTTACCATAGATAACAAAACGAAAACGTATTGTATGAAAATGCATGTTACCAAAGGCAAGATAAATTACTCCTCTACCTACCTGTATATGTTTTTGGTGTTTTAACTTATTTTAAAGGGTTTATTTAGTTCGTAAAACAAATAGTATCGAGTGGTACGCGAGAAGAAAACTGTCCGACACAAAGGCACATCTTTGGAGTCTTGATTAATCGCTCAAAACTCGAAAATTAAACAAAATACTGCTAGGAACACATCCAATAAATGTCACTGCGTGGATAGATTTGAAATCTAAGATTTCTATCAGTGTTTTGTGACGTAACGGAATAATAGGCGACCAAAACCGGTGTCAGTTGAAAAAAATTTCAATTTATCGAATTATTGAGTTTGATTGTACATTTTAAATGTGGAAGATGTAACCAGTTCAATATAACAAACTGACGGCGGACGTTGTCGAGAATGCCCCCCTCTAAATTCCACAATTTTCATTTTTTTTTTTTAATTTCTTTTTTACTTTTTTTCCTGTTAATACCATCAATTACAGACTTAAGTTTCAGATTATAAAAAGAAATTGAAAAACAAAAACAAAAATTTATAACTTTTCATATGGGGTTCAGTTTTCAATTATAACGTTGTGCTAAATTGAACACTAACTTTGTGACCACAATGAAAAAAAAAATGGCAACTCTCTCTGATGTGACCGGAAGGTAGGGGTTAGAACAGGGGGATTAAAAAAAAAAAAAAAAAAAAGATTTATTTACATTGAAAAAAGTTAACTCGTAAAATTCAATTGATTTCATTACGTAAAAGAAATAAATGGCTGCATGAGTGCATGCATGAATGCGCTCAGGCACTTCGAAAACACTGTTTTTTAAAAAATAATATTTCTATTATTTTTTAAACAACTTTAATAGTTTACTTTGGAAGTATATTCCATAAAGAAAATAAACAACCCCACTTTAAAAAGAGAAATTACGAGTTTTTTATATTTTATTCGCAGTTTTGTGTTAGGGATGTCAAAAACTTCTGATACACCTACCGTGCGTACCGGTGTTTAATATAACCTGTTTATTCAGCTCGAAAAACAGTGTTTACTGATGTATTGGAAAATTAAAAATGGCACCCAACTCTCTTATTGACGCGGTAAGTTTGGGAAAATGAGTCAAAAATTAAAAAAAAGTATACAAAATACTGTTAAAAACCCACCGAATATGTCAGTCTATATCACGGTAACACATATTGATCGAGTATTTTGTCTAGTTTTTTATTTTTAACTCCTTTTCCCAAACTTACCGAAAGAGTTGGGCGACATTTTAATTTTCCAATACATCGGTAAACACTGTATGTTTTTCGCGCTGAATAAACATTTTACATTAAATAAAAACACTAGAAAATTATCCAGTTAGGTAGAAAAGTAACTTACCTTGCTTTTGATAACATTTATTTGTTATATATTTGTTTTTTGACAATTTTTTCGAATCTGTGTACAGACAGTAATACAACCCTATATCGGAATAGCCTGGCCAAATCACTGCTAAAAAATCATTTGCATCCATCAAACGTAAACATCGAATCGGAAACTCGTAAACAAAATGAAACAAACTTTATTTTTATTACCAGAAAAATGTATTTTTTCCATTATTATTTTAGTTAGAACAAATTACTATTTCGTTATCTTTCTTACTAAAATGAAATAAAATTATTTTATTTTTTTCATGCGTACTTGGAACAAAATTCACTGAAAAATGAAATAAATAAATAACACATTATTGGTAAAAAAAAAAACAAAAAAAAAAACACGACAAATAAGTAATAAACAAGAATTATGTGATCTTGGCCCAAAGGCCAATGACCAAGGAGCTCCCAAAACTTTCAATCATTTTAATTAAATGAGAATTTGTTTAGAATTTTAAAGTCATGACTTTTTATTCGACAGTTTAAAGACTTTTGAAGAGTCACAAATTAAAATTGTTTTGTTTGCAAAAAATAAATGAAAAAGCTTTTAAACTGTCGAATAAAAAGATTGATAAATTCCTCTTAATTTAATTTTCTTTTCTTTGTTTTTTTTTTTTTTACCATTAGCCACACATTCCTGCTCAAAATCTGTAAAGTCTACAGCAAGACGGACTTGAGCTTTGCTTAGAACTCCTTTCTTTTTGAAATGTTAAAAAGTTGATTTTTCTTTTTTATTTCTGAAATCATTTTTATTTGAAATGTGGATGCATCATTGATTTCATGTTTTTTTTTTTTGTACTAGTGCACTTATTGATCCGTGCTGAAATAATGTTATTATTTAAAAAGCCATTCTTAACATGGGAGGGTGTTTTGTACCTATTCTATACTTTAACCTTACAATTGAATAAAAGACATATAAAACTTTAATTAAACTTGGAAATATGATTTAAAAAATAGCGCGGATCAGTAAGTGCACTAACACCTTTTTTTTTTTTTTTTCTGTATTTATTTTTATTTGTATTTTTTTTTTATTTGTGTTTGCTTTAGATGTATTACCGGTTTTTTTTTTTTTTTTTTTTTTTTTTTTTTTTTTTTTTTTAAGGATTCAAAATGAAACTGGTTACAGCAACATAAAGATCCAAGTTGATACCAATTCAATCAGCATTACTACGGGACGAGGTCGTGGTCGTGAGTGGACTTGGAAACTGGGCATCTTAGATGTGACATTCTACCCAGCCTCTTGCCAAGGGTTGAAGTGTTCGCAAAATGGTGAATTGCATTGTACCTTGCAGACTACTTTACCCAACCGTTTATTATCCCCAACACGAACACCGTCTGTGTCAAATACTCTTCAGTCTCATATGGTGGACTCTTTACTGCAGCATCAGGACATGTGTTCTTGTCGTTTTTGTGGGAAGAAAATTTTACCTACAAATAGGTAAGAATTTGAAAAATAACTATATGCATAATTTTTAAGTAAGAATTTAAAAAATATGTAGTGGTTGCCAGCATTCCCCATATATAAAAAAAGAAACTTATAAGAAAATCTTTATGACGTACATATCCATTACAAAACAAAAAGATTATATTCCAAAAATCATGGAAATTAATCAGTTTTTTTTTTTTGCACTTCTGCATGACAGTGCCATGAGGTAACTGAGACGAGTTATCAACTCCTGTTCTTTGAATGAGAAACGCCCTCTGCCAGCTGTTCTGTGAACCTCAAATATAAACAAATGTCTCTGAGAACGCAAAAATATATAATAACGAAATAAATAACACAAAAATATAGAAAAAACGAAACATTTATTGTATAATAAAAATAATTTTAATGTTTTAATATTTCTTTTAAATGAGTGATTTGTAAGTGAAAATAAAATAAATGTTAAAAACATGAAACATTTTATAGATTGTTTTTAGAATTTTTTGGATTTTTTTGCCTGTAAGACTATAAAAAGTAGCAACATATAATTTTTTTTTTTTTTTTTTTTTCACAATAAGATTGTAAAAAAAAATACATGAAAATATAATTTTTGGTTTGTCAATGTAGCAAAATATAATTTTAATATAGAAGTTTTTATTTATTTATTTATTTATTTTTTCAATGAATAATTTTCATTAGAACTTTTTTTGGAATATAGTGTTTTTGCACAGTTACAAGGGATAGAGTTCCCTTATTTGTTCAAAAATCCCTTACAAGGGATTGTCTTTAAATTTCTGCCGCTAAGTAGGATTCCATCATGGATGTGTGGGTTCCACACTTAGCATTGTTACGTCGTTTTGCATGTTGCCACATGTTCTCCACATGGTTTGTTGTTGCACCTGTTAAAGGTCAACAAAGTTATAGCAATGGTTGACCCGCAAATGATGGAATCCTTCCGATTCTAGCCTATCATATGCGCGCCAACAATCAGGCACAATGGTGGTACCAGGTCGCACATATTCTTTTATTAATGGAATTAGTGTAGCAGCATCTCTGGATGGTATAGTTATTAAAAAGCCCGATTTGGTGGCCGGTTCATAGCCACCAAAAACCCACAATTGTTGCCTGACACATCCCGTGTTGTTTTTTCGCTGTGAAAATAGACTTTCATCTATTTCCAGGGTGTACCCCTCACCACCAAAAACTTGTGGATGTCAGAAAATGCTTCACACAATGTTCTCTGAGATACAGCTGCCAATCGGCTATGGTGTGGTCAGACTGAAAGTGGCATTCTCTACGAATGTCCTTATATCTGGCCATTTCGTATGCCCATATATATATATATATGAAAATAATATCTGTGAGGTCAAGTTTAGCGCCCAAGAAAAAACTACCATTCCGGATGTAATGTATCTTTCCACAAGACCGGCATCTTGAGCGGAATCCGTCCCTGGCAGTAATTGTGCTTTCAAAAATCATTTGATGTCCACATTCACAGGACTCCACAGCAGACAACAATCTATTCGTCTGTAAAAATTCTATAGTCTTATGGGGGTCTGACATTAATGCAATCTTGCGTTGGTTTAATGAATTGATATCCATTTACGGAGAAAGATTTGCATGAACTTTTAGAAAGGTACGATTTATCGACCCCTGTTCAACTGACATGCGCCCTCTATCGGCCGTTCTTGAAACTAAAATACACACATTTGCCCATGCCACTGTCATGCAGAAGTACCTTTTTTATATAAAAAATCATTTTAAGCGATAATGGTCAATTTAGCTCATTATAAGACTAAATAAACAAAAAATCTGGAAATCTTGTTTATTCAAGATGGCAGAGCAAGACATTCCGTCCTCATTTATTTATAAAATTTGATTTTCTACTTGAAACCTACTTGATCAATTTATGTGATTTTTGGAATATGACATTTTGGTTTTATCACCGGTATGTGCATCATACAGATTTTTCTTTATTTTTGCTTTTTAATAGAGGGAATTTTGACCAAGAATAATATAACTATATGCCTCAGTTTGAAATAAGAATTTGAAAAATAACTGAATAGCCTTTATTTTTATTTCCTGTGTTTTTGTTAATTTATTGCAGGAAGTTTCAACGTGTTCTTCCATTGCCTTCAGAAGCCTGGACAGAAATGTCTGGCAATCATTTCTGTCATACACATAATACGCCAAGAAAGAACACGCGAAGTAAACAGATTAACAGCAAGGATCTACTGTTACCCAAACCTGGTGACTGTCTTGTTGGCGACCTTTATTTCTTGGTCAATTCTCTTGATATTTATCGCAATGCGCTTCTCATAGAACCTGAAACAGCTCAGATATTGTGCAAACGATGTCGAACTGAGTTGGGTGTTACCCTGGAGACGACTACAGAAAAGAGTGAGTAAAAACGATTTTTGATTTCTATAACAAATAAAGTGTTTGGGACAAATTTGATGCTTTCTAAAAAAAATGTTCTTTCATTTAAAAATATTTAATAACAGTAAAGTGCAACTGAAAGCTATTTTTTTTTTTTTTTTTTTGTTTTCAAGACATTTCCAAGTATGAGGAGTAATTTGAAAAACTAACGTATTTAGGTATAAAAAATAGTGTCCTTGTTTTAAAAAACATTCTTTATCAATATAATTAAAAATAATGAAAGTCATACAATGCAGTTGAGTTTTATTAACATTTTTGAATTTAAAGATATACTTCATGAGAATTTCAAATAAAAATACAGTAAAAAACATTTTTTCTTCATCTCACAATTTTTTTATTTATTATTTCTTTTTTTTTTAAAGTCGTCTGGTGTTGAAGTAAATTTGTTAATAGTGTAATATAGCAAACTAGCGGGACCTGTAGAAATTCAACAGGGGATTCATACGTATGTAATTTATTGATGTTAGCATTCTGTAGATATTCAGCGTAAATGGAGATGTTCTGATATTATTGTAGCTATTTTGTTAAAACTGCCAAAATATTTATCCAAGCTAGCAGGGATGCCCAACATAACCAGGTTGTAAAATACGCTTAAATATGATTTTTTAATTCTTGCAGATTTCGTATATATTATTATTTAAAAAAAATATATATATATTTATGACTTTGGTTCATCAGCTTGAATCAAAACCAAATCCCAAACTTATGAATATGAGTATATATATATATATATATATATATATATATATATATATATATATATGATGATGATGATTACAATGTCTTGTCAGACGAGTGCCACTCCCTCGGACTCTTAAAGTCCATGAGCCCCAAAATGACTTCCATCGCCACAGGACCATTTTAATAGACAAATGCCTGAGGGAGTATCTATACACAGATGATGTTACAGAGTCTTAGCTTTGTACGACAGCTAAGTCTCTCTCTTGGTTCAAAATGTTGACATCCAGCAACAAGCAAGAGCAAGATAGCCAACAACAAGTTAAACTGCAGACCAGCTTAATGCGGGTACTGGTCTCCCGCTTTATGGCTTTTTAAATCAGATTTGCTTCTCCTAGAAAGGTTGCCTTCACCATGGCTTACGGGAGCCCTTTCCACCCCAAGACACACATACATACAAGCAAACACACATGGTACAAGTTGGCCGTTGACCCCGAAAAAGGATTCATTCGCCCTTTGGAAGGTTTTGTTTTTAATCCTTCAGGGAGACTAGCCACCCTCCTCACCAAACAAGTCTGGTGGGAGAACCAGTTTAGTCGCCGGTGACCCGACCATGAGGCAGGTACTACTGGGTTACATGGTACCAGTAGCATATGACATGACCTGACATTATATAACTTTAGTTCCTTTAGCTATAATCAAAACCAAAACTTATGAAGAATTCTTGATAAAATTATTTATAAAAAAAATAGTTTAGTAAGGTGCCATCAGCTAAAACCGAAACTGAAAGTTATGAAGAATTCTTGATGAAATTATTTTTACAAAATAGATTCTTGGAGTGCCATTAGCTATAACCAAAACTTATGATGAATCTTTGGTAATTTTTAATTATTAAATATATAAGAGTTCAAAATAAACTTTGTAGCCTCGTAGGAGATGTCCTTTTCTCTTCCTTGCAACCTCTATCTCACAGAAGAGATGTTGCGAGTTTCTCTGATGTATCGTTATTTTCATGGAAAGTGTTCGACTGAGCTTCAATCTATGGTCCCCCCTCGCCAAACTTTCACAAGAAACACTCGTCTAGCTGTAAACACTATCAATAATTCCCCCCACTCTTTATCTGTGCCTAAACCTAAACGTAGATTCCATGAACAAAGCTTCTTTCTTAGAACTGCACGCCTGTGGAATTGTCTTCCGTTTTCCTGCTTTCCGGCTGATTACAATATGGTTGTCTTCAAGTCTAACGTAAATAAGTTCTTGATGAGCCGTTCCATATAAGTTATCAAATTTACCAAATTTTCATTACTAATGATTACTATATTGTCCAATTTCTACTGTACACTCTTTAACCCTTATCCTTGAGTGGCCTCTTGGCCTTGATAATGTGGTGATGCCTATGTAAAAAAAAAAAAAGCCATTAGAAAAAACTGAAAATGTAATTGAGTTTATTAATTTTTGTTTTTAATTTAATTTTCAAAAATGTACTTCATCAGAATTTCAAATAAAGTTACTTAGATATGTTATTTTTTCAAATCACTAATCTTGAAGTCTTAAAATGTTGATGATGATGACAACCTTCTGTCTAATAAGACCATGGCATCTAGTCTGGTGCACTGTAGCATCTGCTGTAGCTATACAGTTCAAAGGTAAAATTAGCTCTCTGGATGCAGGCCTGGGCAGGTGATACTGAGACCTAGGTTTGCAAAAAAAAAAAAAAAAATTGTGTCGAGGTGTGTGTAAGGGGTTTGATTGAGCAAAAAAAAAAAAAATGAATTAAAACAACTCAAAATAGCAATGAGTACCCGTGCGAACACAAAAAATAAAATAGCAGTAGTAGGTAGGCTCGAACCGGTAACACGCAAGAGAAAAAGGAGGTGAAAAAAGCAAACTGTCTTATCGATGCGCCCACTGCGATTGTAATGTCATGGGCATTCAAAATAACTGATTTTATGGGATATTTTTCACGCGAGGTTTGAATGACTTGCAAAAATGTTGATGAAAAAAAAAAACCCTCCTTGTAAAAAAAACGGCCCAGTTGACGGTCAAAGAATTAATCTTTTTGGCCAATTTTTTTATATTTGTTGTCGGAGACATGGATCTTTCAAGCAATACCAATTTTGTCATATTCTGACGCGTCTGTCAGAAGTTTTTGCGAGCCATACAAAAACACACACATTTTGCCTTTTATATATTAGACTAGCGGGGGTTCCCAGCGTTGCCTGGGTGTTTGTCGGTATAAAGAAAAAAAAAGAAAGTTTTGGTAGGCAGGTAGGCTTGAATCCGAATATGTGACGCTACGAAGGCAGTTGAATGAGAGTGGATGAAATTAAATGATTAAAAAGTTATGTGACAGGTGTGCGTGAATTTAATAAGGTCAAACGTCACGCCATAGGGAAAATGAAATCCTGCACTTAACTTTGGCTGCAAGGCAGTTCTTTGGTTTTGTTTTGTTTTCCCAAGTTGTTGGGGGAAAACCAGCTCCTCATAAAAAGGGGAGTATCCAAATGAATAGTAATTGTCTGATATGACGGTTTTCACTGCATTGATCAAAGCTGATTTGCTTTCTAGATGTCCTCGGTGGGAAGGCCGAGAAGTTGCTTCGTTTCAATTAGTTTCACTTTATTTAACCAACAAACACAACGAAATAGCGCAAATTTTACAAAAGTCGATCAAAATAAATCTAGACGTGACCTCCCTTCGCAAATCGTAGGGGGCATATAAACAGTCCTAACAAATAGTAACTCCCTGGAGACCCTCCCCCCCCCCCAAAAAAAAAGCTTTTACTGGACATACAAAAATATGTGCACCGCTTTTGCCTTTTATATATATATATATATATATATATATACGAGACTACCCGTGACCTGTTGGGTCAGTATGTTATATTAGCTATGGAATTAATGTATGAGCATGACACTTGTGACGTAAAGAAAATAGTTTTTTGTGACATAACAGAAACATTTTTATGAAAATATATTAAAATGAAAAAAGAATATAGATAGATTTCTGTAAGTCGTTCTGTTTATAATTGTTTATTTTTGAAAAAAAAAACTTACGGCCATTGAATCATAAGTGGTTTGCCATACTTGTAGGTAAATGTGCACTGAACAGATACCATAATACTTAAAGTTAAATTCAAATTTTGATGCATCTTTTAATTTAAACATGAAAAATACCTATTGGGACGCTGAAAATGTACACAGTAAAACAATACGTTTTATTGTCACGTTGATTATTTTTTTGTAACGCAAATTAAAAAAAACATTTTCAGGGTTATTTATTTATGTTGGTAGTGTAAAAGAAAATGTATGAGTGCTTTTAAGAAAGTTGTATTAAAAAATGGAGAATAAATTAAAAAAAAAAAAAATGAAGGCTGTGGGTAAATCGCCGTTGTAAAATACTCTTCTGGTTGTCAAGGAGTTAAAGTAGATTTATTTGTAAGAAAATTGTGTTAAAATAACTTAAACATAATACGGAAATGAACGATGTAAAAAAAAAATACAGAAAGTATTAACAATTGTTTATTTGGATAATTTAAACGCGAAAAAAAAACAATTGAAAACGTACACAGTAAAACAATGTTTTATCGTTGATTATTTGTTTATGTACGCATGCGCAACCAGAAGTCGTAAAACGGATGTTGGGTTACAACACCCGTTACAAGGTCATTTGAGTTTTATAATTATATAGATTAGTTAGTTTGAGAGCTAGTGACCATCGATGACTGGAATTACTGTAATATTGGTAAAGTGAATTGTATCATAATGATTTGTGTCGGATTAAAAATTTATAAATCTTAGCAGCAGATCTGTGCCCTTTAAGTACTTGGAAAGCTGCCAGCTGTGAGTCAGAGAATTATGATGTATGACATGCCGGTGGGGAGGACATTTCCTGAACTAGTGTTGCATCCTGGGAACGGCAACCAACTCCACGGATGTTAGACATAATTAAACAATACACACATCCCCTTCCATGAAGGGATTGAGATGTCGTCAGCTATAATTGGCTAGTAGGTCTAGTCAAGGATGCTGGGTTTTTTTTTACTGACCAATACAGACAGACAACTTTACTGTACATAGATTCTTTGTGGAATGAGTTAGCATAAGGATAGTAACTTCTTGATAAAATAAATCAATTAATTATAGGACATAAAATAGCTAAAAAACCTGCACCTTCCTCCAAGAAAACTGCATCAGTTCACCCTTAAAGAATGAATAAATTTTATTTTTAATTTAGATATAATTATTCATCTGGAGTAATGCCGATCAATAAAATACCAACTTTGTGGGTGTTTGTTTTGTATTTTTTTTTAATTTTAGCTAGACATACACATACGCAACTGCTCTTTATATCATATTCTCTGTCTTGGTTGTCCATCGTTACCCAAAATTTCTTGTGAGTCTGCTGGACTTACCAAATACAATCACAAATCGGGCGTATGAAGAAAGTGCCTGGTGAGCATCCCTCTTTGCATGCTTCACTGTATGATCCTATATTTGCTACTCTGCAATACAGTCCACTCCCTGTGAGAAGAGGGGGTGCCAGAAACCCCAGCAGGAGGTAAGTTCCTCTAGTAAGGTGGGGTCTATTCAAACACCTCTTGAAATACTTCCTCTGTCCAATGGCATTGTGTTAGCCTTGGAGTAATTTACCATAGAGGATTCGACCCGGTAGTCTATGGCTGGGCATTATAAGACTGACATAAAGTTTTATGGGCTCCTGGCAATCAGTTGGCCACGTGGGTTGAGAGGAACGATTCTTAGATAAGAAAATGCAGAGACCTTGAAGTGGAAGGCTGGAGAAATGTTGGACGACCCAAGAAAACTTGGATGCAAACCATCAACAAGGATTTTGAACAATTGGAATTTAAACAGAATCAATTCTCAAGACGTTGAAGAATAAGATTGCAGGAGACAATGTTGTATACTGGGGTAGTATATATGGAGGCAGTTTTCTATATTATGTATAAGTGTCTTATATATATGTATATATGTCTAAATTTGTATCATCTAGTGATATAAAATGTTTTTTCTAATGAATGTGTGCATACAGTGTATATACGTTTGTATATATGTGTCTCAGTCCTCTATATAATATATATATATATATATATAATTATTTACTATAATAATTATTAAATACCTACAGACACTAGTGTTTCATCCTTTCGGGAATCATCAGTGCAAGGTGTCACGATTAACACCAGTCAATAGATTCAAACCCGGCAACAGAAGCCATCTCTGGCTTCATTAGCAAGGACCTAATCCATTCGGCTAATGTTAACCTCGAGAAATATTGTTGAAATTTAAACATTTTTAAAAATACTTTTAACCGTCTCTCAGTGATCTAATCAATGTAGTTTTTCTATCGTTCGTTGAATTGCTGCATGTATAACACTTACGACAGTGTTGATATATTAACAGATGCAGTTTAACAACGGACATATAACAATTACAGTAGAAAGGGACAAATAACAGTCTCTGGGACTTTACACCGACCAATGGAGAAACATACCTGGTCCATCGACAAAGGAGAGATTGGACCTAGTAATTCACTTCCATTTGTCTGTGCGCACTTTTCTCACTAACCACGCCTTGGATTTTTTAAAAATTTTACACAAACATTAGTCATGGTGAAAGTAAATTTTTGCCAGAACAGATTTGCCTGGATAACTGTGGTTGCCCCCTTATGGGGCATCATAAGGGTAAAATTGACACCACATTGTTCATCTGTTCATTTGTTCGCACTTTTCTCAACCACGCCTTGGACATTTTTAAATTTTGCACAAATATTAGTTATGGTGAAAGTAAATTTTTCACTTGTGGAAGGGGACCCCATATGATTCTTTTTTATTTTTTATTTTTTTATTTTTTATTTTTTTAAATCTTTAAAAAAAGCATTTCAATTTCATTTTTTATTATCACACCTGTTTTAAAACAGAATATATAGTTGTGCTAAGTATATGTGTCCATTTTATGTTGAAACCTTGCCTATGTTTATCCTAAATAAGAATAAATGAATTTGCTGAGGTTTTTTTTTTTTGCTATTGTATTCTTTTATATTTTTTTAGCATCAGAAGAAACTCAGTCTGAAAGTTTTGTCTGTAAGATTTATTCTTACAGTATCAACTTGCAGCCTTTAGTGAACGAGGCAGGTGAACCCCTTAGCTGTATCAACAGGTGAATATTGCATTTTTTTTTATATCTCATTGTAAATTCATGTTGCATGATGGAAGTTGTTTCCAAACTAAGCTTTGTAGACCAAATGAGTGATTCTAATTTGAGCTTCTGAAGCCTGACCTAAGAATTCTTCCACCATTAGATAATTTTTTTCTGTAAACTGAAAATTTTAGCAAAACTCAATTTTCACTAATTGTCTTTGAAAACTGTTTTCATTAATAATTAATCTTCTACCTTATTGTTTTTCATAATTTTTGGATATGTTCATTATTGTGACATGATAATTAAGTGCCGTTAGTTTTACTTAAAATGCAATATTTTGATTTGCAAATTTTTCTCTAATAACGAAAAAAAAAAACATCAAGGATTTTTGTAATAAATGTACAAGTTGTGTGTTGATTTTTTTTTCAGGTGGACATTTACTGAAGAGTCTTATTTAGCAAATTATTTGAATGAACAAAGTCGAACGTACACAAGTTTTAAATTTATAATTGAATCTTCAAGAACTGAATCTCAACCAGTCATGACATGTTTGGTAAGTTTAATATTTTTACAGTCGGTTTATAGTCAGCTAATGTACTTCCTAATTTCCGGTGTAGTGCTACTAGATGCAGTGACAAGGCAAATCAGTTCTTTCACTTTTTTCTCTCATACCTATGAATTATTTGTTATTTTGAATTCAATAATTTTATTTTCATACTTTTAACATATTTATTATTATTATTATTATTTTTTTTTTAATTGCATTTTCACCCCAAACAAGTATATTGCCACTTTGTTGTAGGGGGATACTATCAGGGACATAAGCATCAGGGGTACTGTGTAGGGAGTTGGGCAGCAAGATGTCGGTTCACGTTGCACTTGAACTTCTGCATGTCAGTACAGTTGGGGAAGCAGGGACCCGGTAGGGAATTCCAAAGTCTAGCTGTCCTGGGGAAGAAACTACTGGAGTAGAAGGCTCTCTTACATCTAGGGATCTCTACTGTGAAGGGGTGGGATTTAGCTGCTTGTTGGGTTTGTCAGGGGTATACATCGAGGGGACACAAGTGCTTGCAGTTCGTCAGAGCATTCACCGTTAAAGTACTTGTAGAAAAGGCAGAGGGATGCAACATTTCGTCGATGGGACAGGGGCTGAAGTTTAGATGACAGTTAAGGACCTATCAGATTGGTGACTCTCTTTTGAACCTTGTCTAGGAGCGAGAGACAAGTGGTAGATGCACCAGCCCAAATATGACAACAATACTCCATACATGGGCGAATGGTGGCTTCTTCGCAGCGGTCCTGGCAATACTCTCAATGTAATTGTCCCAACTCCTGTTTCCTGAGAGCATTAGGCCGAGGAGTTTAAAGGATGTACTTTCAGATAAAGAGCCATTGCTATTGGTGGTAAAGAAGGTTTCTTGTAATAGTAATACACACGGACGAAAAAACACTTTGGATAATCAGATTTCAAGGTAGTTCTACTAAAATAGCCATATTTTTTAAACCAAAGCACTTCAAGTCTTCAAATTACTACTGTTTTGTTCGGAAATGAATATACTTTCAAATGAATTAATAAATATGAATGTACATTATATATTTTAAGAGTTTTAAGCAAATAAAGTGATAAAAATGTGAACGTCATAAAATGGCGTTTTCGGTAAGGTTTTGTAATGACCCCCCCTGTTTTCTAAAGGTCCGTACCGTGATTGTATGAAGAATTTCGTCATGAAATTTGGGAACCAATCAGAAGAGGTGTTAATCTTAATACTGTCAAGTGTCCGAAATATTTTTGACCATTTCTTTTTTTGTCGTGTTAAAAATAAGACTTTAATATGACGAGTATCGAACATTTTGAAAAAAAAATTCTTCGGACACCCAGTAGTAAGTAAATCAATCTTTTTACTATCTTTATCAATTAAAAGTGTTATTTTATGTTGAGTAGGACTGCGGTAATTGATAATTTAAAAGGACCTACCCGAAAAAAAGATTGTTTCTATTTCTCGAATTTGGTCAAATGAAGTTAGTATTACTAGAAGCAGCAGCAGCTCCAGCCTGTAGAATCAGCGATAGCACAGTGTAAACAACACGTGTTCTTTAATTTTTATTCACGAACGAATTAAGAAAAACATGAAAATATGAATATAAATGTTATGTTTAATTAGAGCTATTTTGTTATCAGAATAACATTAGTTTAGAACTATTCGGTTTTCAGAATGTATAATAACAACAATCCCAACCAATTCGGCATTATGAATCTGTTGCAATTTCTTACATTTCTCGTCAAATTTAAAAACATGGTTAAAAAAACAAAATAAACTTTTGTAGATATATAGCTTGCATGCTCCTTTATTCTTTAAATTAGTTTTGAACAGCGAATTAAAACAATGTTTTACTGCGAACAGCCACAAATGTTTTTTTTTTCAAAATCAAAATAAGTATCAAAATCTCGTTTATACATAGATTCGAAAAAGTTGTCAAAAAACAAATATATAACAAATAAATGTTATCAAAGGCAAGATAAGTTACTTTTCTACCTAACCGGATAATTTTCTAGTGTTTTTATTTAATGTAACATGTTTATTCAGCTCGAAAAACGTACAGTGTTTACCGATGTATTGGAAAATTAAAAATGGCGCCCGGCCGGACTCTCTTTGACACCGTAAGTTTGAGAAAAGGAGTTAAAAATAAAAAAAAAACTATACAAAATATTGTTAAAAACTCACCAAATATATGTCAGCTTATGTCACGGTAACATATATTGAGCGAGTTTCTAGCAGTATTTTGTCTACTTTTTTTATTTTTAACTCTTTTCCCCAAACTTACCGTTTCAAGAGAGTCGGGCGCCATTTTAAATTTTCCAAAACATCGGTAAACACTGTTTTCAAGCTGAATAAACATGTTACATTAAATAAGAACACTAAAAAATTATCCAGTTAGGTAGAAAAGTAACTTACTTTTGATAACATTTATTTGTTATATATTTGTTTTTTTGACAACTTTTTCGAATCTATGTGTATAGTAATACAAACCCTCAAAATCTATATCAATATTCTTGAAATTTTAAAAGCAGTTAGAAAACACATCAAACTACAATTAGGAAGCTTTTTATTTCGTTATTTTTTTTTCTACTTATTAAGCGAAAGATATTTTTACAACCTGCTCCAGCGTAGTATAAACGGCCTATGGAATTAACACCTTCAACCTCGAAAATAGAAATCAACAAATTTATGGAATTTTCTTTGACTTCACCTCTAATCCAAATTATGTGTGGCAAGTCTCCTCCTAAAACACTCTTTAACCCTAACAATAACACTAAGTTCGAGTGGCAAGCCCCCCCCAACAAAATACCTCTGTAAGCCACATACAAGCATCTAAAACAAACAAACAATAAATAGATCCTTCCTTAAAGAAAAATACACATAAAAATAAATTGGTTAACTGTCATAAAATGCTGGAATGGCCAGAAAATGGTGAATTATTTTACATTAAATTTGTGAAACTAACCGCTCCCCCCTCTAATATTGTTTTTGTTAGCTTTGTTTCTGTCAAGTCTTCAGTATGTTCACACATAATTTTCCTTAGCCCTACAATTAATTCAAAGTCCGAATGGCAACCTCCCCATATTCTCATTGCATAGAAACCCTCTTAAAACCACACATAATCGTCTTAAAAAAAAATAAAACAAAAAGCATACAGGATTTATCTCCCATAAAAAAAACCCAGTTAACTGCCCTAAAATGCTAGAATGACCTGTAATAGGAAATTATTTTACATTCAATTCTAAAATAATTTGTTTATCTTTCATTAAAGTTTTTCATGGCATTTTATACATAATTTCCTAAAAAGGTAGAATCACATTTTGGAGGGGTGGTCAGAAGGAGTTGAGTGGGGTTAAACAGAAGGTGTTAATCTACAATACTTCTGTGGTACCAGTATTCAAGAATTCTGGTGAAAGAACTGACCCATTAAATTATCGCCCCATTAGCCTCCTCCCACTTTTTGCCAAAATATTTGAGACCTTCATTAACCATGCTCTAGTCCATCACCTTACAGATGCTAAGCTTCTGACTGACCAACAATATGGATTTAGACAAGCCCGTTCCACAGCAGACATGCTTACTGTAATCTCTGAACGTATATACCATTCACTGGACAAAGCAGGGGAGGGTAGAGCGGTAGCTCGAGATATATCTAAGGCTTTTGACAGGGTATGGCATGAGGGTCTCCTCAGGAAGATTAGATCATACGGTATCACTGGTAGAATACTTAACATAATTAAATCCTTCTTGGATAAGAGAAAAATCCAGGTTGTCCTTGACAGTTGTACATCTAAACAATATGATATAAATGCGGGAGTGCCCCAGGGGTCTATCCTTGGACCTCTACTGTTCCTGATATTCATAAATGACCTCCCCGACAAAATTTCCTCTGAGATGGGTATATATGCTGATGACACCACACTCTATAACAGACACGACAAGAAAACAAATGAACACATATCTAAAGAAATGGCAGAAACACTAGAGGATGACCTCCAATCTGTAGTGGAATGAGGACAAAAATGGATGGTCACATTTAATGCCGCCAAGACTAAACTAGTTTCATTCAATAATTACAAGAAACCTTCTCTGCCACCTATAGCAATGGTCAATGACTCTTTATCTGAGAGTACGTCTTTCAAGCTCACAGGAAACATGAGTTGGAACAATTACATCGAGGGCATTGCCAGGGCCGCTGCAAGGAAGGTGGGCTCTCTCTACCGTGCTAGAAAACTACTAACACCCGAAAGTATCCTGTACCTCTATAAGGCCACCATTCGCCCATGTATGGAGTATTGCTGCCACATCTGGGCTGGTGCATCTGCTACTAGTCTCTCACTCCTTGACAAGGTTCAAAAGAGTCGCCAATCTGATAGGCCCTGAACTGGCATCTAAGCTTCAGCCTCTGTCCCATTGACGAAACGTTGCATCCCTCTGCCTGTTTTACAAGTTTTTAATGGAGAATGCTCTAACGAACTGCAAGCACTTGTGCCCCCACGACGTGAACACCCTCGACAGACCCGACAGGCTGCAAAATCCCACCCCCACACTGTAGAGATCCTTAGATGTAAAAGATCTTTCTACTCCAGTAGTTTCTTCCCCAGAACAGCTAGACTTTGGAATTTCATTCCTGGTCCCTGCTTCCCCAACTGTACTGACGTGCAGAAGTTCAAGTGCAGCGTGAACCAACATCTTGCTGTCCAAATCCCTACATAGTGCCCCAGTAGTTGTTGCCCCTGATAGTAGCTCCCTACACCAAAGTGGCAATGTGCCTTGTTTGGGGTGAAAATGTAATTTAAAAAAAAAAAAAAAAAAAACTAACTGATGTAGCTGCTATAATCACTTTTGGTCCGAATACTTTCAAATCCGTCTAGATCCATTGTCAGGAATATTTAACAGAATTTATTTTCGGATATTTATAGAAGTGTTTTGTTTCTTTTGCTCGGTAAATCACGTGTTATTAAATTTATTACTAATGCATGTTCCTTTTAAAGGCATTTAAGAATTTTATCACTGTTATTGAAATTTATTTTATTAATATTTGATTTGTTAGCTTTGATTAATCCTGTTTATCTTACCTTGACAGAGTTCAAAATAAACTTTGTAGCCTAGTAGGGGATGCCCTTTTCTCTTCCCTGTAACTTTTTTCCCACAGAGGAGATGTTGCGAGCTTGTCTCTGCTTTATCATTATTTTCATGGCAAGTGCGTGTCTGAACTCCAATCTATGGTCCACCCTTGTCTGACTTTCACAAAAAACACTCATCGAGTTGAAACCACTATCAAAATTTTTCGCCACTCTTTATCTGTACCTAAACCTAAATGTAGATTCCATGAACAAAGCTTCTGTCTTAGAACTGCATGACTGTGGGACTCTGTTCTGTTTTCCTGCTTTCCAACTGACTGCAATATGATCATCTTCAAGTCTAATATAAACAAGTTCTTGATGAGCTGTCCCTTTAAGTAATCCAATTTACCGAATTTCCACTACTAATGATTATTACAATAAGCAAGATTCCCTAAATTTCAATTTCTTAAACCCTGTTAAGTTAAATCTTTAAATTTTAGATATTTTCTAGAATCAAAATCATGTAATGGATTTTGATCAGAATTGGATTAAGGATTCTATGAATAAGGTTTAGTATCATTATATTTTGATTCTAATCTTTATAAGGATACATAAAATTCCTTGAATTGTGTTACACAATTTTTTTTTTTTTTTCTTTAAATATTTTGCAAGCCTCTGTAGGAGGATTTATAAGTTCGAGTACTCTTCACTTCCCTTTCCCTTTTGAAATATCACCACCCCCACCTTCTGAAAAATCACTAAGCCAAATGAAAATATTGATAAGATTAAATATGGAATCAATGAAATTAACTAGAAATAAATTTCTTTCTCTTTAGATTCCAGACCAATATTTGCCTTAAATGCTTTTAATCCTTTTAAAGTAATTTTTTTTTTCTATAAAAAGTATTTTACACAAATTAAAAAGCAATAATTTAGTGTTCAATTAATTTAGGTTAAATTCTGTTATTTGGAAGCAATGCAAAAAATTTATGTTGATTAGCCAATCAGAACACACTAAAAATGTCTCTTTATTAAATAAAATCTATTTTTTTAATGAGAAGAGGAATTTGACTGTGGCACAGTGAGTTCATCCTGCCTCCTCTAAAATATCACTAAGTGACACTCTTCTGGAGGTTGAAGGTCCTTAGTATGAGCAACACTAAAAATACACTTGCAAATTACTTAGGACTTCTTTCCAGTCATGGCTGATGGACAAGAGATAATACTCTTGTGGAATAAATAAAGGGTTCCATTAAAAATTCGGTAGAGATTTCCCAGTTTAACAAGATACACCTAAAGAAGCTTGGCGGTTACATTTGCTCAAGATTAGAACAGTAGTCCAAATAATACAGAAATTGTTATAAACCTGTAACTAATTTTTTTTGATAATGTTATGTCAATCTGTATTTATAAAATGATTTGATGTAAAAGTTGTCCAAAATTTTCATTCTTTTAATTCAATTGCTAAGAATTTTAATACGAGAAATGAGTTTCTATTTCTACAGTTTAAATGCATCCAAAAAAAAAACTGTCATAAACTAGCTCATTCTTTTTTTTTTCTTTTTTTTTTTCTTTTTTTTTTTTACAATGATTAACAAAATATTAAAATAGGTTTTTTTTTTTTTTTTTTTTTTTTTCATTACAACAAAACCAAAATGCTTTTTGGTGTATTTAATTTTGTAAACTATTTTGGATAAAAATTTTTAAATTCATTTTATGCTATTGCAGCTTTATTTCAATAAATAAGCGATTAGTAATCTATATAAATAGAATAGTAGATATATGTGTGTCTGTCTGTTAATATTTAACTGATAAAGTCTTAAACTACTGGTCACAGAACACTGAAATTAATAGAAAATAGTAATTATACACCAAAGATGGTAAAATTTTTATTTGGATGGATGAATACCGCTTTCAGAAGTCGGCAAATTGAAGTACAAAATCTTCATTTCAACCTGCCGACATATTCGTATTAGTTTGTGTATGCATAAAACTAATTACTGCTAAAAGTAGTTTAATTTTAGAACTATCTGTCTGTTGGGTTAACTCCAATGGCAGGGAATGCGGCTGGAGTGCTAAGTGTTTTTGTTTCTATTTTAGCTGATGGCACCCAAGTCATTTTTTTTTTTTTTGTTTTTACTTTTGAAATCTGTACTATATAGGTATTAGTACATAAGTACAATATAATATTTAATAGAGAATTGGCTCTGTAATAATAAATCTGAAATCTGAATAAATTACAATATATTTAAGCATATTTTATGACTGGCAAGGTAGGTCGAGTGGACACCCCACCCCCACCCCACTCGTAAATAAATAAAAAAAATTATCATTTCAATGCAGAATTATGAAAGTTAAAGTGGAAAAAACACAGACATGAAATAGTTTCGTAGTTTTATATTTTCGCATGACATTTATGCATGTATTTTTGTTTTGTTTTTAGGTGTGGTTGTTGGATATGATCCAAGTCTATGAATTAAGTGATATTCCAACGGCTGCTGAGCATAAACATGTCCACGAATTGTCTTTGGAACCAGAAAATAGACAGAAAATCTTATACAGAGCTAAAATCCATAGTCCGTCTGGAGCATCCCCAAAGCAAAAGTAAGTTTGACTCGGTCTTTAAATACAAACTGTTAGTCACACTCTCTCAAGATATCAAATAGTGAGGTTTGTAAAATAAATTGACAACTTCAAAATCTCGTGGAGTATGATATCTTCTGTTTCTTACTGCCCTTTTCTCACAGATATTGCTAGTCTCTCTCTGCTCTCTTGTTATTTTTGTGAAATGTGCTCAACTGAGCTCCTATCTCTGATTTCTTCTCATAAGACATTCACAGCAAGAACTTGTCTTATTACCATAACAGAAAAGAGATTTTTCCCTTCTTCCGTATACAGAATTTTCATGGACAGAGCTTCTTTGTTGAACACCTTACCATGGGATGACTTCCTTGTGGATACAATAAAATCATCTTCAAATCCATTATGGTCCTGGATATGTCCTTGAACTATATCTGATGGTGAGGCCCCAGCTTGCGGGCTTTGGGGAGTGTGGAGCCACCTTTTGATTGGTGTTGCACCTAGGTCCACTCTGACCCGGAGTGGTAGTACCTGTTAGGGTTTCAACTATGGGTTAAATAGAAACTGATTTGAAAAAAAATATATATATTCTATTAAAAAAAATTTCTTCAAAATAACTGGATTCAGCATTAAATACCCTGAAAAGGGTTGATATGCCGTAAAATAAAAACACCATCAAATCCATTATACAAATACTATAAGTAATGAAATTTAAAGTTTTTATCCAGAATTCTATATAAAAAACAAATAAAAAAAAATCTGCATTATGTACATACTATGTTGGAATGAAAATGTCATATTCCAAAAATCACATAAATTGATCAAGTAGTTTTATTTTTTACTAAGAAAATCAGATTTTGTGAATAAGCAAAAATGAACCGTTTCGTGTCAATATCTCCAAGAAACAAGGGCAGATAAGTCTACAGTAATTCAAACTTGTGAGATCAGCTTCGTAATGCCTACGATTTTCCATTAATCACATAAATTTGTTTAAAAATGATTTTCTTTATGAAAATAAAACTACTTGATCAATTTACATGATTTTTGGAATATGAAGGAATTCTGGATGATCATCAAACTTAGTTTAATGCCTTGGTCAATTTTCGCCTGACACTCGTTTCATCCCATTAACCCTTATCTTCGAGTGGTTCTTGACCTTGGTAAGTGGTGACCCAACAAAAGATAGAATTTTACAACGCAATCTTCGATTACTCTCGGACCCCACCCTACTCCATGCATTGTTCTGGGTATGATACAAAATTGTATCCGGTGGATAGCCTACCATTTGGGAAGTAAGGAGGGTTAAGTCCAAAAATTCAGTACTCAAAGTTAAGACACTAGAAGTGGACTTAGTTTACCTAAATATGAAACGGAAGTCAGTAAACATGAAACGAAATACGAAATTTATTTCAAAAAATTATTTTAGTTTTAACACGTCTTGTGCTATCATGAAACAATAAAAAAATAACCTTTCATTTTTTTTATATTTTTAGTTTTTTTTGTTTGAACACTTGTCATGAAAAAAAAAAAACTAACAAGAATTTTTATTTAAATTTCTATAAATGGTGTCTTCAAGTTTTATCACAGAATTTTGTCATAAATAATGTATGAAAGATTTTGGCGCTTGGCACTTCTACAGAATTGGGCCCCTGTCGGTGGGGCATTAGAATACACCGACTGCCCCTTCCCTTGCAGAGGTTAAAAGTCCCTCAATGGGGCCACCTGTTGGCTGTGGGTGGCGACCTGTGACACCTTGGAATGGAATCCTGGTGATTGAAGGTCTTGGAGGACGAGTTCATAAGCATCCTCTTCCAAACACATCACTTTGGCCGTTATCTCGGTTAGACGGTGGTCTGAGGGGCCCGATCCAATCAATCGGCTGGTCAGGTCAAGCCCTACGTCTACTATCAATGGTTTGGACTAAACTTAGAATTTTAAAATTAGTAAAAAAAATCCTCTCAAACAAAACCATAGAAACCAATAACACTTCACCCCAAAGTAGATATTTGAAAGCGCCGGCCAAGGGTCAATCAGCAGAAAGTGTAGAACCAAATCCTGACATGACTGCAATCACAATTTTTTTCACGTTAGATTTGGGTAGTGAAAATTGGGTAAAGACAGATGCACGGTATTTCTTACTTGACTGAGTATACTGCCTGTGTAGTTCTGACTCTGTCAAGGCGAATGGGTTTCCCCCCCCTTGACAAGTCTCAATATGGTGGACGGGGAACACAGGCAACAAAACTTTTATCCATATTTATGTCAAAACAAAAAAAACAAACGCGCTTTATCAGACTCAGAAAGTGAGGAAAATGCAGACTTCCCTAAATACTATGTATTAGAACCACTAGACGAAACACTGATGTTAAAATTATCCCCTTTTCTCATCGAAAAAGTGCTAAATAGGAAAATAACCCAAAAATGATTAAAAAAAAAAAAACAAGAGATGGTAACCTATTAATTAAATTGAGACAATAAACCAAAGCCTAAATTTAGAAAATATGAAAACTTTCCATAATATTAACATTAAAGTCACCCCACACAATAAACTAAACCAATCCAAAGGAGTTATCTGAAGCTGGGAACTATCACTTGCTTCACCAAAAGAAATCCAGAACGAACTGGGCAAACAAAGAGTCATTGACTATAAAAGAATCTACATAAAGAAAAACTCAGAAAAAATACCAACCCATACTTATATTATTACATTTAACACTCCAAAAATTCCACCTAAAATTAAAATTGGTTACACCATAGAACCAGTTGAAATATACACCCCAGATCCTCTGAGATGTTTCAACTGTCAAAAATTTGGTCACCATAGGGATGCGTGCAGAGGTCATCCCATGTGCACTAAATGTGGCTCTAAAAAAATAAGTCACAATGAACAAGAATGTCACGAGTATAAATGTATAAACTGCCAAGGCGAGCACCCTGCCTATTCCAAAAACTGTGAACGATGGAAAACTGAAAAAGAAATCCTAGTCACAAAGCATAAACGAAATATATTTTACTTGGAATTAAAGACAATAGTGGAAGGAGTCATAAGAAATAAAACGTGAAAATAACAAAAAAACAAACAAATCCCACCAACCAGTTTGATAAATACAACAAACTTATTGAAAAACTGGTACATCTAGAACCAAACGAATTGCTTAACTTCCAAAAAAAACTAAAAATACAACACTTTCAAAAACTAGAAAAATTGAAACTAGAAAAGAATCCAATAAAGTATTTGTCTCCTCCCAAACCCAAACCTCCCCTCTTAAAGGCCAATGGTGTTATGTAATGGATGGCTAGAACCATCCGATACATAACTGAAAAGAAAAAACTTCTTTAATAAAAGATTTAAAAGAGTGGGCATCGAATAATCGATTGTCCACCAGTCGGAACGAGAAAGTGCTTACGTCGTAAACAGAAATCGGACGACGATTTTTTTGTTTACAAAACAAGGAAACGTGACATTCCTCATAACTCTGGAATGTATAGAATTTAAAATGTGAGATAAATTCACGTGTATCGATAAAGTCAATAGTCGGTCACAATGGTTCGAGGTCAGGAGGCAGCGAAACGTTGTCAAAACGTGACCAAGAAACACACGCACCGGGATCGAGCAATATGATTGACAGATCACGTGGATGGGAAAAATCATGCTAATATAAGAGGTGATTTTTTGGAGTTTAACCAGAAGAAGAAGGAGGAGAGAAGAAGAAGAGGAAAAGAGACGCGATAGGAAAAGTGCGACTGTCGAGAGCATAGCGTTTCCACACACCCCTCTCCATCATTGAAATGAACAGTAAGCCACACTGTTAAAGTTTGAACTATTGACAATCTCTGTATAAAACGAGAAAATAATTTGAAAACAAAATATATTTTTATATAAAAAGCCAGTGTGTCTTACGTCTTGATTTGTTATGCTGAGTTACGTCTGACCATTGTGTGCATATCAAATTCTGGTTCGCCAGAATCCTTATTTTGACAGGTATGACAGCTACAGAAGCCGAGAACTGAAAAATGCACAGTCAAGGGGGAAATAACTCTGTCGTCTTAGCCGTTACCATAACAACCAGAAAATTAAACCACTAGACGATCACTAAAAGACGGCTACTGGGTTTTTGTTGCAGCGGGGAACTTACTAATTACGATCGTTCCCAACCTAGGGGTCCTGGCGCTATATAACAATATCTCCAAGAACAAATTTTCTTTAAACCAAATAATACACCAGCAAAACAAAAATTAGAAATACTCCCAAAAAATTTAACAGAACCTGATGAAATGGAGACTATCCAAGTTAACAAACAGAAACCCCAAAGCAAGAACTTCCTATCGAACACCATCAAAACAAAAGAAAAACCAAAGCAAAGCAGTTATAAGATCCCGTTCAAACTCCAGATCTAGAACCCCAATCCCTGAAAATCAAACTGAAAAAGCATGTAAGCATGTACAAATATAGGGATTGAGTTATGCACAGAGGTTAACAGTAAAAATATTGCCTGGATAAAATGCCCGGCATCATAACACTTAAACGAATCTGTGATACCTGGTCTGGTATTGTAATATAGTTGGTCTACATAATTTATTAGTCACACTTTTAACAAATGCGTGCAAATAGTATATACAAGCTGACAGCCATAGTTTTTGTAATCAAACAACAACTTGTCAAATCAACACAGTTTTATTTACATTATGGTGATAGAATAACAAGATTGAAAGTTTGGGTTAGTGGTGTGTTTGGTTGGTGTGAGTGATGGTAGAAGTTTCACTGCTAGCTTTCTTTCTAGCTCTAACTCGTGCCTTTGTTTTATATTGAAATTTCGTACATTAGGATTGACGTGTTCATTTATTTTGACATTCTTTTTAATCAAAATTTCGATTGTTTTATTGCTTTGAACTTTTAGCAATTCCAATCCAGTTAAAATATATTCTTTCATTATTTCATGACCTCGACTCTCCGATTGGAATTTAGGGTTAATGTCATCGCCCAGCCATTGTATTCAACATTTGGTTTTGTCCGGATCGGTAATTGCATGTATGCAATACATCCAATATTTTCCCAGTGTTTTATGTCATCTATGCAATAGTATTAGCCCTGGTCTATGCCAGATTTCTCCGAAGGAGAAAGTTTACAGAGAATATCAAATTCACAAACAGCCCCCAACCGCATGTATATCTTACTATTGGAAGATGCGATACAGCACATAGCATTCCAAAATGGTCACTCATCTAGTATTGGCCAGGCTCTACGCCACTTATCTTCAACGGTCTAATGAGAACTGTTAGGTCAATGCGACTTAGGCAATGTTTTGTTTTATTGGCAGAACATTTTTATTTTTTTCATTGCATCTTTTATTTGAATTAGCTAAAAGAATTTTAAAATGTTTTTGTTTGTTTTAATAAATTACTGGATCACTTGTGAAATGTTGGATCATTATTTGTTGTATGTATTAATAAATACCTACAGAAACATTTTGGAATTTCCAAAAAGTTTACATTGTGATTTCATAGTAGATTCTCTTTCCTCTCTCTACCCGTATCTCAACTTCTCTCCCCTACACTATCTCTTGCTCTTCCTGTCTTTTATCCCTCTCTATCTTCTTTTACCCCTTCTCTTCTCTACTGTCCATCCTCTCTTTCTCCTCTCCATCTCTTCTCTTTATTTTGAGATCTCTAGACACTTCCATCCTTTTCACAGCTGTCTGATGGCCGGCATGTTTTTGTATATCTGATGTTCTTACTTTCAGCTGTCCAAATTTGAAAACAATTGCTCCATGCATCTATTATATAAAAGTGACAATGTGTGTGTGTGTGTGTGTGTGTTTGTACATTTTTTTTTTTTTTGTATGTCTTAGAACTTTTTATATACTCCTTAGATTATAATATCTACGATTTGCAAATGGAGGTCGCGTCTACAGTTATTTTGATTGACTTTCGGGGGGGGGGGTTTCCCCAACATACACAGAAAGCGTAAATCTTAACTGGCTTGCAGCCAAAGTTAAGTGCGTGATTTCCTTCCCCTATGGCATGATGTCTGACCTCGTTAAATGAGGAACTCATTCACTTAACATTTTAATCGCTAAATTTCAACGCTTTTCAATTCCTCTCACTTCTTGGCGCAGCGGTAACTTCTCAGGATTTTTGTCACTTTCTTTTTCACCTTCGCCTCAAGGTTACAGGTTCGAGCCTGCCTACTAACACTTTTTTCTTTCCTCCATACACACCTGCAATCACCCAGGCAACGCTGGGCACCTACATTAGTCTATAATATAAATCTCACTTGTCTGTTTAAATGTATGTTGGATTAACTTTGCCTAATTTTAATGTTCCGAACTTCCAACCGTGTACTATTTATGTCAATAACTTGGATGATGTGTAATAAGGTTATATATATATATATATATATATATATATATATATATATATATATATATATATATAGCCTGATAATAGATAATTATGTATGTAGTACGTAATATGTGATAAGCTAAAATAAATTTAAATAAAAAAACTTCTAAAATTCTGAATGTCTCAAGCTATTGGTCAAAGGTAGTTTACTTTTGTTATTTGTTTTTGTTTTAGTGCATATTTGGGCTGATGAGTGCCCCTACTGGTACAAGAATAATAAAAACATGTATGCAGAGAACTAATATATATATATATATATATATATAATGCTCCTTATCTTGAGTTGAGCATATTGAGAAGTGATACACGAATTACCATTAGCGTATAAGCGATGCTCTTTGTGTAAACAAATCAAGCAGAGGTAGTTCGGACGATGTCAAAACATTGTTAAACTCATGACTCACGCAGCAACCGCCAATAGCGTAGTTGTTAGGAGCCTTGACTGTCTTACAGACGGTCGGGTTTCAATCCTGGCTTAAGGTAGTTGTCTGTCTAGTCGCACTGATGTACTGTGAAACAGCGAAACAGTACTGTATGTGGATGACTATATATATATATATATATATATGTATATGTATATATGTATATATATAATGGCTAAATACAGACAGGGGGGGGCGAAAAATAAACTGACCGATTTGCTAAGCAAATTTCTTTGTCTGTGCAACGGTATTATTTTGCATCGAATTCACGTGTTTTTCTTTTTCAATCAGACCTATGTTGTCATCCATTTGTAAAGATGTTCTTCCCCTCCCTCCATAATAATTCTATTATCTATTTTAAATGTAGTTGCAGTGCACACTATGTTGGGCGAACATCGCAAAGATTAGATTTCCATTTGAAACAACATGTACCATCAAAGATTCGCTATGCAAATTTTTCACCCTCGGATGTTCTGAATAATATGTATAGTCCTGCGATTTGTGACCACCTTATAAATAACCATGCGTGTGCCACGAATTTCAGTGCTGACATTTTTTTTTTTTTTTTTTTTTACATAGGCATCACCACATTATCAAGGCCAAGAGGCCACTCAAGGATAAGGGTTAAAGAGTGTACAGTAGAAATTGGACAATATAGTAATCATTAGTAATGAAAATTTGGTAAATTTGATAACTTATATGGAACGGCTCATCAAGAACTTATTTACATTAGACTTGAAGACAACCATATTGTAGTCAGCCGGAAAGCAGGAAAACGGAAGACAATTCCACAGGCGTGCAGTTCTAAGAAAGAAGCTTTGTTCATGGAATCTACGTTTAGGTTTAGGCACAGATAAAGAGTGGGGGGAATTATTGATAGTGTTTACAGCTAGACGAGTGTTTCTTGTGAAAGTTTGGCGAGGGGGGACCATAGATTGAAGCTCAGTCGAACACTTTCCATGAAAATAACGATACATCAGAGACAAACTCGCAACATCTCTTCTGTGAGATAGAGGTTGCAAGGAAGAGAAAAGGACATCTCCTACGAGGCTACGAAGTCTATTTTGAATTCTATCAAGGCAGGCCAAGTCCTTTCTAGCAGCTCCTGCCCAGATGTGGCAACAGTATTCCATCCTTGGATGTACCTGGCTCTTATATAGATAGAGAATAGCATCAGCAGTGAGATATCTACCGGATCGACATGTTTACGATCTTGAGTAAGTCGCACTTGCCCTTTCATTTAAAAATTCTAGAGACTATTTTTATTAAGTCTTTAGAGACCTTCTCTTTGCAAGCAAAAAGAAAATCTTTTAGGACTTAAATTAGTCTGTGATTTTTCCCCTGTTTATGTTCCATTCCTCCCCCCCCCCCACCATATTCATGAACTTTTTTTTTTTTTTTTTTTTTTTTTTTTTTTTAATCTTATTTTCCTCAATTTAGCTCTGTTAAGTGAGGAACGAAACCTGGTTAGCTAACCTTTATTTTCATTTTTTATTTTTTTAAATCATTATGTTGATTGGTCTGTATTTAGCCATTATTAAATTCTGTAACCCCCGAAAATGTTAAAATATATATATGTATATATAAATAAAATATCAGTAAAAGGGCGAAACAATTGTATGCATGTATATAAAGCTAAATCGGTTTGAGATGAGCCTAAAATTGACTGTTTCCAATGAAGTACTTATAGCTCTAGTATTGCACTATCGAGCTATCTAAATGAACTTTGTTTTATTAGTATCTATATCTGAATAAAAAATTGGAAAATATTTATTTCAATGGTATAAAAGATTACGTGTGTATATATATATATGTATATATATATATAATGTAATATGTATGATATATATAATGTAATATTTGTTTCATCTGTTATTTTTTATTTATTTCATCTTTTTTTTCTTTTAGTAATACCGATGATGAAGTATTTGATTTATGGCTGAATGATCCCTCGGTCCTGCAGCTCACTTTATCATCTCGACTCACAATGTCTCTCCTTCAACTTTTGACTTGTAGCACTAACTCGCTTCCACTTTGGTGTCGCAGAATCAATGAATTTAATGTAAGTGATTTCTCTTCCTTTTTCCTTGAAATTTGAACAACAAATGGTAAATAGACTCCACAAGATGTGGAGGATTGTTTCACCAGCTTTGTTTTAGTTGATAGGATAAAAAGCAAATTATGTAAATAAAGCATGAATGAAATTAGACATGGTTAGAGGAATGGAATGATGAAAATAATTGAGAGAGAGAGGGGGGTAGTATGATATTACAATGTATTGTGACTTTGTGAAATCCTTTGATGTTTAATCCTTGTAAAAGTACACTTATTAATGAATTTCTATGTTCAATTATATTTTTAGTAATGTGTGTATGTAGATATATTTTCGAATTTATGTTAACCATTGATGCCTTTTTTACTAATGTTTATCCGCTGATGGAAAGAGCCTAGCTTTGAAAATCCATGGATTAAGTACTTTTATTATAATCTCTTGCTTAGAATTTTTGATAGATTAATAAATATTGTCATTTATTGAATTTTTATTTCACCATTAATTTTTCGTGATTTTTCCATGTTTCCGTTAGCATCTCGCGGTGGGGCAATGGTTAACGTCGCACGTTTTTTTTTTCACACTTTAATTTACAACTTTGCCTCAATGGTTCAGGTTCGGGTTCGATCCTCATACTTACATTTTTTTTTAACAACCGTTGAGGCAAAGTTGTAAATTAAAGTGTGAAAAAAAAGCGTGCGACGTTAACCATTGTCCCACCGCGAGATGCTAACGGAAACATGTTTGAATTTATTTAATTACTTGGATTTGGCAGGTGCCCGTTTTAATGAGTTAATGAGGTCAAGTTTGACTACGGGATTTTTATTTTCCCAAGATGTTATAGGAAAAAGACTAACCGACATACGGCAAGCGACAAATGTTGAATATTTATCTTCCCGAAATCGAGCAAATTAAATAGACAGGCGAGCTTTGTTGTTAACTGTGAGATATTACGATTTATATGTGATATAAAAAGTTTTAAAAAGTTGTGAAGCGAGTGACCGCTTCTCTGAAAAAGCCTTTTGTAGACATACAGAAAAGGCGAACACACATACATACATACATACATTTTCGCTTTTATATTTATAGACAATTCTTTTTCCTGTGTCCTTAATAGTTTTTTGGTGTACGAAAATCGATAAATCTAGTCAAATTCCCTTCAATTTCAACTTGTGAAAACTCATTTATTTTGGAGGGTTAAAAAAAAACATTTAATTTTTGCTCTTTATAAATATACAATTCTTTTTCCTGTGTCATTAATAGTTTTTCTTCTACCCTACTTCAAGCTAGGTTACCAAGTATGGGCAATTTATATTTTTCATATTAGTGTTTTTCAATGTGATGCACCTAATACTGTGTCATTATGCATATAGACCCAATCTAATCTTAAAGAAAAATGGCATTTACATGTAGTTCATGTTGTTAAAAAAAAACTTTAGTGGGTTAAATTTTTGGTCTATGATTCATAAATTGTCCTTTTCTGTTTGTTTTATTGATTTATTACTATTATTAAAAGAACACTATCTCTATCGATAACTTGCTATGAATCATATTATGAGAATTCAATGTATTAGCTGTTGAAATGAATATTTTTGCACTTCCATATTTTTGTACGTTTTATTTTTTTTTTTATCTCTATGCATATAAAAACAATTTTTTTTTTTTTTTTAAGAAAAAAGGCCATTTACATAGAATTCAAGCTTTATTAAATTAAATTTTTGCTTTTATTTATAAAGCCAGTTTGAGTGTATTAATGTAAATATATTGAAATTCCCTTCGATTTTGACTTGATTTCCTTTATTTTTTTGGTTATTTTGATAAAATTTGGATGTAAAATAAGTTGTTTTTTTTATCTTTAAAATCTTTTTTAGTTATTTTGAGTTGAGTTACTATTTTAAATTATAAGCCATTTACTTTTTTAATTTTTGTGTTTTTCAACTTAACATATACAATTTTATGTATTTCTATGCATATGAAAACATACATATCTTAAAGAAAAAGGGACACTAATTAATATGATAGGCTAAATAAAGGGTTTTAAACTATCTTTTCTAAAACGTTTAATTTGTCTAGAATTCCTTCATATTAAAAACAAAAATAAAGAAAAATCTGTATGATGTATGTAGCTGACAAAACAAAAATATCATATTCCAAAAATTACGTAAATTGATCATGTAGTTTTATTTTTAAGTGAAAAAATAAAATTCAAACAGAAGAGCAGCTGTCTTGTCCACTTAACAAAAAAACAAAGGGAGATAACTCAATAATTCAAACATGCGAGATTTGTTGTAATGCCTATGAATTCCCATTAATAGCTTAAAATATGATTTACTTCATAAAAATAAAACTACTTGACTAATTTATATAATTTTTTGAATATATTTTCGTTTTGTCATGAGTGTTTATATTGTACAGCACTTTTTATTTTTGTTTTTTGTTAATGAGAGGAATTCTGGACAAGAACTAAATATTCAAGTTGAAAACTTTTGTGAATGAAAATTTTGTTCTAATGGTCTTTTTTATTGGGTTACTATTTAAAGAAGAATCCAGTTGAAAAGATTTAAGTTTTTTTTTGAGATTTTAGATATAGGTTACTTGGACAAAGATCTAACTTTATAATTTGATTTGAGCCAAAAACAATAAATGTTAAGGGTCATAATTGGGGTCAAAGTTTTAAAAAGTTTTACCTTTGCAGTCTCTACGAAATTACTCAGCCAATTTTTGATCTAAGCATTTGAAATTTTACATAAAGTGTATTCAGACATAGGGCAAGATTTTTAATCATTATTTGGCTGCAAATTTGGCTTCCAAGGGGTCGAAGTTTGCGGTCTCTAGCAAAATATTAAGCCAATTTTGGGCTTAAACATTTGAAATTTTACATAAAGGGTATTCAGACATGCAGCAAGCTTTTTAGTCAGTTTTTGAGTGAAAATTTGGCTGGCAAGAAGTCAAAGTTTACAGAGTTGACTTTTACAGACTCTATCAAACTCTTCTGCCAATTTTGGTTCTAAACACTTGAAATTTTAGATGCGGGTTACTTGGACATGGGTCAAACATTTTAATTTAATTTGAGCCCAAAACAAATGTTAAGGGGTCAAAATTGTGACCAAAGTTTAAAAACGTTTGACGTCTGCGGTCTCTACCAACTTTTCTCTTTGGTAGTTAAGGAAGGCATTACCGTACATATTCACACTTTTTAATATATACATATGCACATAAAGTTATGAACAGTACATAGGGCCCGAACAAAGCCAGCTAGTTAAATATTTCTGGAATATTAAACAAAACCCATATTTCATTATTCAACGAAAAAATGATTTCGGCCATGTTTCTTTTGTCACGTGTAACTCGTAGTTTATTAAAAGAAGGATCTATATAAATCAAAACAGGTTACAAATAACAAAACGAACATAACATAACTTATAGCTTGCTTTTTTTTTTTTCTTTTGGAATTTATTCAGAATGAACATAATTAGTGGTGGGATTCAAATCTTTTAAGAACAGGTTCTAAGAAAATGTTAATAAGAATAAAGAGTCTACTATAATGTAGTTATGAATAGGGGTTTACGTAATTTTAACAACTGGTTCGCCGAACTCATAATATTTTAAGTACCGGTTCGCATGAACCGGTGCGAACCGGCTGAATCGCATCACTGAACACAATGTATATACACATTTTGCGTTTCTTTTTTCTTTTTGAATTTTTTGATATAAAAGTAAACATAAGTTTTTTGGCTTTTGTTAAGTTTTTGACAGTTTCCAAAAATGAATTACGTCTTTAAAGCTAAAATCACTAATTTCTTCAAAAAGTATTTTCTCTGATAATTAATTTTCTATCTAATCATTTTTCATAATTTTTGGATATGTTAATTACTGTGACATGACAATTTAGTAGATACCATTGGTTTCACTTGAAATTCAATATTTTGATTATTGTTACAATAACAAAGAACCAACATTTTTTTTGTTTGCTCATCAATTTGTGTTTGTGTGTTTTTATATGATTTTGTTGCCTTACTCTGGCCCCATATGGCATCAATTGAAATGGATGGCTCTCATCTAGGGGAGGCTCCATATTTTGATAAGCTTCTGGGCTTGACCTTTACTCCTGACCTGAAATGGAATACATACATCAAGTCTGTTGCCAAGGTCGCTGGGAAAATGGTAGAATCCTTCTACCGCTCCAGAAGATATCTCACTGCTGATGCAATTCTCTATCTATATAAAAGCCAAGTACGTCCACGGATGGAGTACTGTTGCCACATCTGGGCAGGAGCTGCTAAAAACAGCCTATCCTGCCTTGACAGAGTACAAAATAGACTTTGTAGCCTAGTGGGGGATGTCCTTTTCTCTTCCCTGCAGCCTCTCTCCCACAGAAGAGACATTGCGAGCCTGTCTTTGTTTTATCGTTATTTCCATGGCAAGTGTTCGTCTGAGCTCCAATCTCTGCCCCCCCCCTCCCCACCGATCTTTCGTGAAAAACACCCGTCTAGCATAAACCACTGTCAATAATTTTCCCCATTCTTTATCTGTGCCTAAATCAAAACGTAGATTTCATGAGTAAAGCTTCTTTCTTAGAAGTGCACGCCTGTGGAACTCTCTCCCATTTGCCTGTTTCCCACCTGACTACAACTTGGATGTCTTCAAGTCCAACATAAACAAATTCCTGATAAACCGCCCCCTAAAGTAAGCCACTTTATCAAATCTCCATTACTTAACGATTACTACGATATTATCCCATTGACTACTGTACACGCAATAGCCCTTATCCCCAAGTGGCTTCCGGGCCTTGATAAGTGGTGACTACCATGTAAAAAATAAATAAATAAATAAATAATTAGCTTGATCTCTACTGTGCTATTAATCATATTAAGAAATTTCCACATGTTAACTGTTGAAATAAACCTTATCTGGACAATGTTCTGCTTCTATATTTTTTTTTTATAGAAGTAATGGTATTTTGTCCAATGTTTATATTAACTGGATCTAATAATTATTTTTTCTATTATGATTCATTTTCATTTACTACAGATAAGTATGGCACAATCACGTTGACACACCGGTTCTCGCCAGATCACCAAAGTTTAGCAACGTTGAGCTTGGCCAGTACCAGATGGGTGACCATTTGGGAAGGCGAGGCGCTGTATGTACCGCAAGATAAAATACCAGGTTGAGAAACTTGTGCGGTCTATCCTTCTCTCAAGGGTAGAAAGTACTCTCTTAAGTCGTGGTAGGCACCTCATCTAGTGATGTCGTCACGATAAAAAATACCCTTGATAGCCCTGGCAAAGCATCAAGTATTCAGCTACTGACAAAATTTAAATTACACTACAAACTCGTGTAATGAGTTCAATTTTGGCTACGGCCGTGCTGGATTGAACAAGATAACATTACATTTGTAAAAAGTTTTTCACGTGTTCAAAATTGCATTTTTAGTTATACGTGATGAAAATTAGTTTCTGAACCAATAACGTACAAGATGGCAAACTTTCAACAAACCTTGAGCGATTATATTTGATACTATTGTTTATATGTTGCAAAAAATGTGTGCCTGTATTAAAACTTTTTAAATGTAATAAAAATAAAATTTTGGTTATAGTCAGCTAACATACTTCCTAACTTCCGGCGTAACGCTACCGGAAGCGGTGACAAGGCAAATCAATTCTTTCGCTTTTTTCTCTTATGCTTATATCTCTCCTGTGTATGAACTCTTTTTTTTTATTGTTTTTTTTTTTTCGATCATTTTTTTTATTTAATAATCATTGAAAAGTGTTTTTAATCTTATTTTAATTAAGAATTATTGAAATTATTTTTTTTTTTTTTTTTATCAGAATTATTGAAGACACTTTTTAAAATCTTTTGGGAATATTATGTATTGGATGTTTTTTATGATGTTTGAAATTTTGTTATTTTGATTTCAATAATTTTATTTTTATACTTTCATAAACATTTATTATGTAAATTCAAATTAAAAAAAATTTAATTCAGAATTAAAAAAAAAAAAATTATTTTTATAATTTCACAAACATTTCTTATAAGATTTCAAATAAAATAAAAACTTATTTCTTTTAATTTTCTTATTAAAAGTGCAAATAAAGACTAATTGTGTTATTTTTATTGTTTAATTAACAAAATTATAATTTTGTTCATTTTTATTGTATACTTTTCAATAATGTCTTTTTTTTATATTTTATTTCAATAAATAGATTCACAGTTAGAAATACTGAAGAACAATAAAAGGAAAGGAACTGATTTGCCTTCTCATTGTTTCCAGTAGTGCTACGCCAGAAGTTAGGAAGTATGTTAGCTGATTTTAACCAAAATTTTAGTATGGAATTTTTTAAATATGTTAGAAACAAAAAGTTTGTTCTCATCAGAAGTGAATATCTAATTTAAAATTTCTTTTTCTATAATATTGAGATTTTAGCGCATTTTACAATAATCTTTTCTTCTTTTTTTTTTTTTTTTTTTTTTTTTCAGGTTGGTTTTCTGCGTCCACCTTAGAAGATTCAAATGACCTTTTGGAGGTCACTGTTATTTATAAATAATCAACTGGCAAAGATGCAAAGTACGCTTCAGACTTTCCATGAACAATTACAAAAATAATTTTTATATCTTATTTCTAATGATATGTATATCTCGATACAAGCCCTAGCAAACCTGCAATAGGGTTCACAACTTGGACAACATATGGAAACTAAAATTGTCAAATAATAAGTATTAAGAAAAGTTTTAATCATTCATTTATTTATGCTCAGTAAATTAAGATCTCTATATATAATTTGGAAGTTGGTTATGATGATTAACCCTAAACCTCTCCTCTCTCAGAACAATATATGTATATTAGGAAATAGCTGATCATTATTGACCTCCCTCTCTCTCCTTCCCTCCCAATATGCATTTTATTAGAAAGTCATTTATGACTACTGACTTTCTCTTCCATTTTCCTAGCCTCAAACCTCTCCCCCAACTACAAATATTTGGAAATAGCTTACGCTTATTTCAATGAAATCCAATTTGCAAAGAACAAAATTAAAATAAATAAAACGTTTATATTCCAAAAATCATGTTACCTGATCAAGTAGTTTTATTTTTAACTAAAAAAAAAATCAAATTTTATGAGTAAGCAAAAAGGGATTGTCTTGCATCACTATCTTGAAAAAAAAAACAACAAACAAGAGCTATTGAAATTTGTTTGTTATTCTTTTTTATAAAAATTATTGAAAACACTTTAAAATCTTTTGGGAATATCCTGTATTGGATATGTTTATAATTGAAACTTACGAGATCAGACTCGTAATGCTACAGATTTCACATTAATCGCTTTAATTCGTTCAAAAATTATTTTCTTTATAAAAGTAAAACTACTTGATCAGTTTACATGAATTTTAGAATATGAAATTTCCATTCTATGGAGGTACCTATATCAAAGATTTTTCTGTAGTTTTTTTTTTTTTATAATTAGGTCAAATATATATATATATATTTTGTGTACAGAAAGTTGTTAGATGAGACAAAGCATTGGTACCGTCGGTTTCAAGCCTGATAATAAGGACCGTTTAAGGTATCCTTATCGAGCTCTCTTCAGCCAATATTCGTCTATTTTATAACCGGAAGTGTGAAATATATATATACCTCGCGAGTTCACGTTTAAATCTCGTTTTGTTAAATCTCTCCCCCCACCCCCGCGTTTATTTATAAATATAAATACGCTCTTACATTTCGGATTTTCCTTTTAATTGAGCACTCTGCTGGATTTCTTTTTCCAAAAAACTAATCACACATATATATATATATATATATATATATATATATATATATATATATATATATATATATTTGTATTCCTACATATACGTGTGTGTGTGTGTGTACATTTCCCTACACAATAACTCTGACAATTTTAAGTCTACAGATTCGAAATTTTATATATAGGGTACTGAGATTTGGAAAAATCTGTGATCGGTTTTTGGCCAGAAATTTGGCGATTAAGGGGTCAAAGTTCAATGATTTGACCTTTGAGAACTCTACCAAACTCCTCCGACAATTTTGGGTCTAAACACTGGAAATTTTAGATAAAGGTTCATTGGACATGGATCTAACTTGATAACTTTATTTGAGGCCAAAACAAAATAAATTTTAAGTTAAGTTAAAAAAAATTGACCTTTTGTTTTTTTTTTGCTCAGCATACACTTCCAAACACCAGGGCAACACCGGGCACCCATGCTAGTATATATATATATATATATATATATATATATATATATATATAAAAATAAACTAGACAACCTGTGTGTAATAATAAAAGTTTTATAAAAGATAATCATATATATATATATTATTCCTTAATTGGAATTCATTTTTGAAATGAGCATTATATATTAATTTATTTTTATTTTGGACTATTATTCTCATCTTTATGAGTTGTTGTTTTTGATCTTTTATTGGTTTTGTTTATTTACAACGTTTCGGCCAACTATTCCTCTGGCCTTCATCAGGTGGTAACCGCGACGGATAGGAACTTCGAATCTCGAACAATTCAAGATATATACACAATAAAATAGTTTCAAAACAAACATAACATATAAAGTATTATTTTATATTTTAAACAATGAACAACAGAAAGTTTCAAGATATATACACCCAAAGAAAATTTAAAAAGATACATAACATATAAAGTGAAAAATCCATTTCTTTTACAAAACAAACAAAAGAACATTAATGGAAGGAATGCTTCCTCATAATACTAACTTAGAACATTTGTATTTACAATATTTTTAGCAAAAGGTGCATTCTTAAGGAACACTTTCACATTTTCTTTTCTCCTCCCTCTGCTTAGTGCTACATATAACTAAGTAAATCAAAACATTGTCCATTGTTTACCCTTGTGCTTTATAGTCATGGCAAAACATGACTGAACTGGGAATTGCATGCGTTGTAGTGGTATTCCGTCATTTTCTGATAATATGAATTTCACTCTTGGAATGAGAACTATTTCATCTTTAAATGCAGATGTAATAATTTTGCCTACTAATAAATTTTTATGCAACTCCTCAGTTATCAATCGTGTACCGTTGCACAGACGTGGAGGATCCAAGTTTCTCATCATCATAATAGGAGACCCTTTTTTCAGCTCCAGTTTATGAGGCGGTAAGCCTGACATCTCCAAAGAATCGAGGAACTCTATAGGGAAATGAGTTGCGTTTGTGCCATCACATACAGAATTGAATGAACAATTTTCCTCCATGTTTCCAAGGAAACGTCTGATGCAGATGGAAATGATGTTTCTAACAGATTCGTTCACTGGCACTAAAACACAATTTTTAGAAAAGAGTTCAGCAGAATTCTCAAATGAAGGATATATGAAATCAAGACTGTCTTCGATTCTCCTAAAAGGTAAAACCATATCTTTGGGGAGTTCAATTTCACCGTTGTTATTCTTCTGGAGTTTATCTTCTCCAACATCTATTAAAAATCGTGAATACATAAGTCCATCTTCATCAACACGCATGTTATTTTTCAAATCAAATTTCCTCAACTTGCACCACAAGTAAGATTTTTTTATGCAAGCATTTTCAACATCTACATCATTGCCTCTTTTCACTACAGGTAGGAATTGCCGGAAGTCACCACTGCAGACGGTTAAAATCCCTCCAAAAGGAGCATTATTTTTGCAAACATCCTGCAGAGTTCAATCCACTGCTTCAAATCTCTCTCTCCTCATCATTGGACACTCGTCCCACACAATAATCTTGGTATTTCTGAGTAAATTTGCAGTGTCTGAATTTCTGGCAATATTACATAGATTATTATCTTTGATAGTAAGAGGAATTTTGAACCTTGAATGTGCTGTTCTCCCTCCAGGCATCAATGTTGCGGCTATACCAGATGATGCCACAGAAAGGGCAATATCACCACTGCTTCTCACTTAAGCAAGAATTAGGTTGTTGAGAAAGGTTTTTCCTGTGCCTCCTGGAGTATCTATGAAGATCAATTTTCCAATATCTCTGTTTAAGCAGTCACAAATAAATTCATACACATTCCTTTGTTTAGAATTCAACAAAGGTTCCTTTTCTTCCACAAACTCTCTTTGCTCATCTGTGTTGTACTGCTGTTCAAAGAGGAAATCTGTTGTTGACAACGTGATGAACATGTAGGTTTTGTGGTGCTGGTAAGTTGAACTGCTGCAGATTTTTACCAAATGTGTCAAGCTTTTCTTGCAGATATGAGAGGGCTTGATTATAATGCTTTCCATTTATTAATAAGGTATGATCATACAATGTTCTTTGCTCCAGATGATGGAAATCCTCTGACGTTGAGTCCTTAAATCTTTCCCAAAGATCAATTGGGTTGTTGATTTCACAATTCACAAGGAGCACAACAAATAAATCTCTCATGGCTCTGGGAAATCTTGTTCTTTCCGCCTCTTCCGCCGTGTGCTGCCAGGGAGCATCATCATGCAGCAATCCTTTCTCTCTGCATGCATCTTTGAATGAAGGCAATATTACACCATGGACTGTTTTCAGTTCATCAAAAGACACTGGTCCTTTAACATGATGACGTAGTAACCTCATATAGTACAAGTCGCCACTGTTGGGAGAAACTGTGTATACACGTCCTATGACATTTGCTTCAAATATGTGAGGATGCAGTTGTACTCTCATTCCTGCTTTTCTTCTTTGCCATCTTTTATTATTCCACACATAGAATCGTGGAATGTCAACACAGTATAGTGTTTTTGCAAAAGGATCACGGACACAAAGATCAAAGAATTCCATGAGTGTAGGCTTGGTCATATTGTTATTGTGTTGGATGGTTTCATTTTCTTGGTAGAATATCTGTTGCTGCTCAGGAAGATGTACTTGGAGACGAATCACAGCAGGTTCTCTATTATGAATGGGAAAGCCAAGAATAGTAGAAACAGCCTCCGATGGACCAATATACCTACCAGTTAAGTACTGTGCCACTTCATCCTCACAGTTTACTTCAAAACAAAGTTGGTCACTGCCCTTCATTGTGTATTTAATGACATATTTTATTGAGTGCACAGAAGAGCATATTTCAACATTTAAGTGACAGTTGAAGATTTTTAGTAACTGCAAATTATGAGGAACAACCCATTCATTTGTAATATTTTGGCGTGGCCTCCCTTCTTTATGTCCATGATGTCCACCCATTTCACGAGATCGGCGTCGGTAAACGGGATAAGAATCCTCTCCACACCTTGTATGCACATTATAATGCTTAGGATATCTCTTGCTACACTGTCCGTCCTTCCAACATGGTGACTTGTTAGTGCAATATGGGCCATGGATCATGTGCTACAGTACCAACTGGTGCCCCTGAAAGTCTTCATTGGGGTTAGGAATCTCAGCTTGCACAAATCTGTCATATTCTTGTGGTCTTAGTTTCGAGTTTTCATCCATCCATAATAAACAATGCAAGTGCGAAAGACCTCACTTCTGATATTCAACACTGAGAACATAAGCAATACATTTGCCAAACAGACTTTAGTAGACCAAAATAGTCTACTTTTCCTCTTCCTATAGCTTTATATAGGCAAGATTTTATGGTCTTGATAGACCTTTCCCAACTGCCACCGTACCAAAGAGAAAACAGTGGAATAGTACAATGTTTAAGGTTGTATGAGTTGAACCGTTCTTTAAATTCATCTGCTAACAATCCGGCTGATTTCTTCACCAGAGGCCTAACTATTAACAGATTTACAGAAAACCTTCCTCTTTTGTATGAGGCGCCTGAATGGATAAAGCAGGAAGAATCCTCCTGGCACCATGATCAATTGGGTTGCCTTTCTAAGGCTCAGATGGGTCGGATTTGTCCCTCGGTGAATTATGTAACAGAGAATGAAGTCGCCACTTTTGTAGTAGAGCTGGAGAGATTTTCCAGCCTTAGTAAATTGATTAGTGTAACTTCATTGATCTTTGAGTTTGTTAACAGATTAAAAAAGCGAGTGATGGATCCCAAGTTACAAGCAAATACCTACTTTTATATCGAGATCAGTTTTAATTTTCTCCGTCATTTGAGTTATGTCCTGTAATCTGTCTTACAAATATATATTTTGTTTGGACAAAATCAGCAAAAACCCAAGACAGAACTACCTGGGCATCTGTAATCACATAAATATTTTTACAGTAATGTCCTTTAGGGACTGTTTAATAAAAGGGACACATTTCATAGCCAAAAACACAGATAAAAGTTCCAACGTTGGGAGGGATCTTCCTTGTAGAGGAGCCATTTTTGCTTTTGCAAATACCAAGGATGATTTTCCATCCTGTACTGCATACACTGTAAACCCATATGCGGATTTAGCCGCATCACAAAAGAGAAATAATTTTATGTCCTTTCTTTCATCTAAAACTCTCCTCGGAAAGGATACAGAGTCAATTGCCGACAGGTCACTTGTCAGTGTTTTCCAAACAGAACACATGCTTTGAGGAACAGGATCATCCCAATTCAGCTTTAGTTTCCAAAGTTCTCTCATTGATAAACGACCTCGCACTGTTACAGGTAAATAAAGGGACAAAGGATCAAATACCTTTGAGGTCTCGGACAATATTTTTCTCTTGGTTGATGCTTCCACGTCGCATGATGGTGGTGGGACCCTTATGGAATATTGCACAGGGTCGTATAGATAACCCAAGACTTTTTCACAAGCAGAATCGAATGCTGATAAGGTTCCATCAGCCTCCATTTTCTTGAGCGCTACACAGTTAGAATTACACGATTGCAAATCAAAATTTCCTTCGTGTAGACGCTCTCTCACAGAGGTATACAAGGCAGATAGGGTTTCAGGGTTATTCCCAGTTTTAACTAGGTTATCAACATAAAAATTAGACTTCAATGCTTCTGAACACTCATTCAAAAGAAATTTGTCAGCATGGAACTTTAACACATAATTCAAAATAAAAGGGCTTGCATTGAAACCAAATATTATGGTTTTGTAATGGTAGCAATGCAAGTTTTCACCTTTCTTTAAAAAGAAACAAAATCGATTCCGATCTTTTTTGGCTTCCAATCGAATCATCAGAAATGCTTTTCTGCTGTCGGCCAACAAAACATATTTGTTCGTTCTGAAACGGATTATCAGTTCTAGCATATCAGTCATCAAATTTACGCCTGGATATGCTGCTTCGTTTAATGACACAGAACCCTTTTGCTTATGAGAACAATTAAAAAGTGGTCTTATCTTTGTAGTTGTCTGGTCAGTTAATTTTAACACAGGTCTATGGGGAATCCATGTCTAGTCTTTAAAATTTTTAGGGGGTACAATTATTTCTTCAATAATACCTTCATCTTCTTGCTGTTGAAAAACTTGAAGGGCTTGGTCATACAATTTTTTCTTCTCAAGATCCTTTGTTACTTTATCCAGAATCCGTAGAGATGCACCAAAATTAGAAGGAACAGATTTCAATTTGTCCTCATACCACTGAAGACGCACATGATATAACCCATCTTTAAATCTGATGGAATCTTTAAAGTGTTTCACCTACTCTTCATCCAAGGTGGAGAACTCTTCATCAGTAGGTAATCCAATTGATTTGAGATTAAACATGTTCTCCAACCCTCACTCAACGTTACTGTCTTTAAACCAATTATTTAGAGGGTCTGGGTAACATTCCTCTGGGTGAATTACATAGTTGATTCTGGAAGTCTTAAGTTGTGGCGTTCTAGCCAACACTTCTGCATAATTTACTTTTGTTTCTTTTTGTTTCTTGATCTGGCGTTCAAAGAGAAAAGAGTTAACATTTCCGAAGGGGATAAATCCTTTTTGTGTTTCAAAAGCAGCTCCATACATACAAGGAATCACCTTTAGGATTTATGGATTGCGTCAATCCCTAGCAACCCATCTATAGTCAATAAGGTTTTTTTTTTTTTTTTCATAAAAATGAGCGGCCAGTCTACAATTCTTCAGATTCCTAAGCATCTGGGGGAGGCTTTCCAGATTATAAGACAAATTTAATTTTGTCGCAAGAATTGGAAGAGTATGGGTTTTACCAGTGAACAAATTTAAATTCAAAAAGATTTCTTTAAACATTTTAGGACTTGTTCCTAAAAAAGTTTTCACATCAATAGTTCTATCCTTTGCTAAGGAGAGGCAATTCAGTTATTTTTAAATTGAATAGTCCAGGTAAGTCCTCTAACTGCCGGTGTCTAACAAGCAGTTAACTTTTACTTCCTTATCCCCTTTTTTCACAATAATTCAAATTATAGGAGACAGGAAAGCGTTATCACAGTCTTTAGTGCGTAGGCATGTATCAATATGCATATTACTAGTAACAGAAGAACACATGGCAGTCACGTGTCCCTTAGATTTACAACGAAGACAACAAACATTTCTAGATGTCTTCAATGGACACATATTTCCGAAGCGGGATTTTTTAATACAACGAAAGCAGAGGCATAGCTCTCAACATCTGCTTATTCTGGCCTCATGGGTCGTATAATTATTACAGTTGTCAGACAAATGTTCACTTGATTTACAAAAGTCACATTTGGTCTCTGTTATCAGTTTTGTGTTGAACGTCTGGAGAGATGAGAATTCAGTTGGTGTCTTAAACTTAGGTTGCAGCCTAGGTTTCACTGTTATCTTAGCAGGCGTTCTTGCAACAAGCACTTGTTTGATTATTCTCGGGGTCTCCTTCAACAACACAGACAATGAAGGGTAGTAACTGCCAGAAATTCGCAGAAATTCTACTTTTATTGCTGGTGGGATCTTCGCAAACAACACTTGCGATATTATAATTGCTCCGGACGACCTATCATCATACAAATCGCAATTGTATGAAGCCCTTAATTCCCACACATCAGCCTGGGTCTTCACAATAAAATTTTTCAATTCCTCCAGATTCTCAAGATTATCAAACTGAAAGTCCAGTATTCCCTGTATAATCTCGCCTCTTATTTCTTCCTCGTCCACATATTGGTCCTTTAAAAGTTTCAGGGCCATCAGGTAACTTTCTTCTGAGGGAGAAAGGTGATCTATCAGTTGGAGAGCTCTGCCTTCTAATGAACGTCTTAAGAAATACAGTTTTTCCGTGTCCGATGTAATGGACCTGGCACAATTTTCAAATTTTACCAAAAAGTCCCTAAAACTCCTTTTGTCTTTTTTAAAGTCTTTTTCAGTGAAGTGAGGTCCCTTCAACTTTATTTCCACCGAAAATGATGATTGGGCTGCCAATTTGGAAGGTGGAGATCTCTTATCAGGGGTCACCGGGTTCTCTTGATTAGGAATCGAGTCAATATCTCCATCTAATGAGGTGACCGCTGGGGTCTCGCCTTGCTCTGTCTTTCGCAGTAAACTTAGCCTTCGTTTGACATCGTATTTAAAGCGAAAGGAGGCAGTACTTAAACTGGCCAGGGTCACTGTATCTCCTTTTTTAGCATAAATCTCCTCCATACCCAATGAGAGGGCTTACAGCTCTTCCATCCATTCCTCAATTTCCCTCTTGAAACGAGAAAGCACTTTCTCAGGACTCTTTTCTTTTCCTAGTTCTTTTAGAGTAGTCAGTACATTTCTTTGCAGAAGTTTCCTTTTAAGATCAAGCTCTTCCATAGAGACTGAATCCTCCATGTTACAATTTGGGCAAGAACAGCAAATACTAGAATAATTCAATTCTAGAAGAGGGGTAATAAATTTTGTTGCAATTTTGTCGGGACTATTTCACCAACAAGAAGAAGGGGGGGGGTGTAAGAAAAGGCAGTAAGGGCTTGCAACGAAATGGTGTCTTCTTTCCTTGTAAAGGTAACAATTATCAGATAACGTTTGCTGAACAACAGTAACGAGGTAATCACTCTAGGAGACGCCAACCGACTAGCAAGCTAGATAACAAGGTTCTTAACTAATCACTAACCCGTAGTGAGACAACTCCTTTTATACATACTAACAGTGGCGAGAATTCCAACGTGATTTCCAACGAGATTAGAATGCTTATTTAACTTAGTAAGAAATAGACACCCAGTTTCTCAGTAACAGCAAACAGCAGTTCAGTGTCTTTTCTTCCCTCCGACCCACTCCCGGTAAGTCAAATCAATTTCAATTCTTACAATATATATATATAGATATAGATATGACGAGATCCCTGGCGACACCAGATGATCTTGCTTTTCAAATAGAGGAAGAGAAGATGGGAGAGGAAAAAGAGATGTTTATGAGATTCCTGTCCACCAGAAAAGAGTAAATATTTCAATGAGAAAAGAAAATATAAGATCTGATAATATGATTCGTGGAACAAGAGATTGTTTTTCTAGTTGGATTTGGTAAAAAAAATGAATTTTAACTACTAATTGAGTGAGACAGGTACAATGACTTGGGTTCAAAAGGTCTGTTTTGGTGTCTGGGAGGTGTTGTCGTTGGGCCCACCTGTTGTGTTTAACTGCCAGATCACCAGCCAGAGATGGGTTGGTTGGACGGATAAATGGATAAATTGAACCTGGGGAGAGATATGGTCATGAAAGACGAAGAAGAGAGAAAAGAAAGAGAAAATGAAAAGAATAAAATAATGAGTTCACGAGAGAAGAAAAAGAATAAGAGAATGGAAAAGAGAAGAATAACTCCAAAAAGGTGGAGGGAGGAATTTCTGATTTGATATAAACGATTGTGTTTTTTAGAATAGGGTCCTTGGTCCTTTTGACTGACTGGCATCGAGGTGTCTACATCGCTTTCACCCCGCCTGGGGGGGGGGGCAAAACCTCATAAAAGCTAAGTTGGAAAGCTCTTATTCTTAGCTGGGAAATTGATTAGTGGAAGTAAAGTATGCAACCTGCATCATGAAGCTTGAATCAAAGAACTCGACTAAACAAGTGTAAAACGATTTATGAATAATTATTTTGTTTCATTCTATAAAAATGTCCCAGAGTTTTTCCTTGATTCTCGATTTGCCAGCCTGAATGAAAATGCAGTTTGTTTCAGATATCACCTGACGCCAGACGATGAAAAAGACAGACTGGATCCAGCACAAAGCCGGAGTGACGGCCGAAATCGACAATGTTGCCACACGGACTAAGGGTCGTGCACATTTCGCGTGCCCTGAGCAGCAGAAGATATTTCCAGTGACCAGTGAGAGTCTGATGACCCTTAAGGGGTCCACCACTACACAAGTAAGAATGTAGCCCTGCTGGGTTTCATCTATGGTCCTGTGAGTTGAGAACGACGAACACGGCCAGAAGTACATCACAAGTATGCTCCCATGAACCAGGACAGCGACGGATGCGGCCCAGCCCTCGGAGAAGAGGGGTAGGGTATATCATATGTATATATTTATATATATATATATATGAAGGTATACAAATATATATATATGCAGGTATACAAATATATATATATATATATATATATATGCAGGTATACAAATATATATATATATGCAGGTATACAAATATATATATATATATGCAGGTATATATATATATATGCAGGTATATATATATATATATATATATATATATGCAGGTATATATATATATATATATATATATATATGCAGGTATATATATATATATATATATATATATATATATATATATATATATATGCAG
>NC_136520.1:33991503-33996503 GCF_053919585.1 Euprymna scolopes
CACTATTGTTTGTGTTAGCAATGGAACTTATATTAAGAAGTGCCGCTAACACTACAATGGGGGTTACGACTAATAAACAAATAATTCTTCCTCCGTCAAGAGCATTCATGGACGATATTACCATCATTGTCCCTTCCAAAACAGCTGCTAAGTGTTTGCTTGACCGGTATTTTGATCTTCTTACAACGGTGAAAATGAGGATTAAACCAAAGAAAAGTCGAAGTTTGTCAATCATTAAAGGTTCTGTAAGGCAAATTAACTTTAATGTCGGGGAGGATATTGTGCCGACAGTAAAAGAAATTCCTGTGAAGAGTCTAGGACGCCTTTACGAAATTCCACTAACAGACAGACATCGGGGTATGGAATTGCAAAACATGGCCCTGAAGGGACTTGAGGCAATAAATAAAACTTTTTTGCCGGGAAAGATGAAAGCTTGGTGCTATCAATATGGATTAGTACCCCGTCTTTCGTGGCCCATGCAAATTTATGAAATAGCACTATCTCGTATTGAACGGATAGAACAACACGCAAATAAATATCTACGTAAATGGCTTGGAGTCCCCCCCTGTTTTTCTAAAATAGGGTTATACACGAATTCTGGCAGCCTGCAACTTCCTTTGTCCTCATTAGTAGAAGAATTCAAAGTTGGAAAGGTGCGTCTTCAAATGATGATGAATGACTCAAATGATGAATTTGTCCGGGAAGCACATCCAGCTGTAAAAGCTGGCACCAAGTGGTCAGTTACAAAAACAATTGAAGAAGCAGAATCCAGTCTTCGAACTAAGGAAATAATGAGTCTTGTTCAGGTTGACAGGGCTGGTTTAGGATCCACAAAGTATGAGCCATTTTCCAAAATGGGCATTAAAGATAAGAGAAAAATGGTGACCGAGGAAATAAAAATGTTTGAGGAGGAAAAAAGAAAAGCTACTGCTGTTACTCAAGCCAAGCAATGTGCGTGGACAACATGGAGTGATATTGAGCCAGTTAAATTATCATGGAACACCTTAATCGAAATGGAACCACTGGCGATATCATACCTTTTGAGGTCTACATATGACCTACTGCCATGTGCATCGAATCTCAAACAATGGGGATATATAGATTCTGATCTATGCACTATATGTCAAAAAGAGCGCGGTACCTTGCGTCACGTCTTGTCTGCATGCTCAAAATCCCTCCCAATGTTTACATGGCGACACAACCAGGTTCTAGAAGTGCTGGTTGAGATAATATCATCCCAGTGTATATTAGCTAACAAACAGCCTGTAACAACTAGTGAACCCAGGGTTCAATTTTGCCAAGAAGGCAAATGTCCATCAAAGAGGAAAAATAAATTGAATCCCAATATTAAGTTATTGAATGGGGCAAAGGATTGGAAAGTTTCAGCAGATCTGAAGACATCTTTGAAATTTCCAGTGCACATCCTCCAAACAGAAAAGTGGCCTGATATTTTGCTCTGGTCTGACTCTAAAAAGAGTATATTTTTAATCGAACTAACTGTCCCTTGGGAAGAAAATTTCTCAGAGGCTCATGAACGAAAGAAAGATCGGTACGAATGCGTGCGTGCCGAGTGTATAGAAAAGGGATGGATGTGCAATGTGATGCCTATCGAGGTTGGATGTCGAGGATTTTTAGGACACTCCACCATTTCGCTTCTTTCGAAAATAGGCGTCACTGGAAGGGATTTTAAAAAACAAAAATGTCGCCTGCAAACAATTGTTAGACAGGCGTCATGCTGGATCTGGCGCAATTCAAAGATATTTGCAAAGAGAGCATAATATTGTCCACTTCTTCCGTTCTCGGGCTGCTCTGGAAAAAAAAAGAGAGGGAGGAAAGAAAAAGAAGGAAGGGGGGAAAGGAAGGAAAAAAGGGAAATTAAAGAGAAAAATTAATAAATAAAATTTTAATTAAAGTTAAAAATAAAAATGAAAAAGTTAAAAACAGCGTTTTTCCTCTGCTTGAATATGCCAGGTAATTTTTTTTTTTTTTTTATATCCTATTTATTGCTTTGCCCAGCAGCAATAGCTGCTGGTGGCGCCAGGGGTGGCAGTCCCGCTTTAGCCACCGAAACTGTGTCATCACCTCTGGTTAGCGGCTGATGAGGGCAAAGTAAAAGCACATGTGGTCACATGTTGTATGTAGAATTTGAACACTAAGACTCTCTGGAAAGTAAGATGACCCTTTGGAAAGACGAAGCGACCCTTTGGAAAGACGAAGTGACATCTTGGAAAGACAAGAAATTCCTTATAAACCATGAGAAGTAAAACAAACGGAAAATGCCCTCAGGGTGACTGTAGCGGGGAGGGAGAATATATCACCCACCAACCTGATTCTAATGGCAACGAATTGGAATTGTACCCGGCTACAACATGTGACTGCGGAAGAACCTTTAAGAGTTTGCGCGGTTTAAGAATCCATAAGGCACGTTGGTGTCAACAACGTTGTTCACCTAACCGTGAATATAAATCGACCGATGGGACTACGAACCAGGACTACACCCACAGTGTTCAGGATTCCATTGTTGAACATCAGCCCCCAGGAGACATTCCCAGCAAACCAAAAATTCAATGGCCTAAAGGTAACCAGAAGGCTGTTTGGTCAAATCTTGATGAAGAGCTCTCGTTTTTACTATCGGTTCACCTTAAAGGTCCCATTGAAAAGCAAATGGGCATATTTTGCAAGATCACATATGACGTTTGTTATGATAGATTTGGCATAGTGTCTGGCGAAGGAAAAAACGTGGAAAAAAAACCAAACAGACGACAAATGAAAAAAGGAAAATTAAGATCTGAACAACGGTTATTAAAACGCCGTCTTAAAGAATCTCATTTGCAAGAAAAAGAGGGAATATTAATTCTCTTAAATGAAATTAAACAAGAAATTCTAAAAATATCAAGAGCAGAAAACCAGCGGAAGAAACGAAAGAAAAGACGCCAGGCCCGGAAATCATTTTATACGAATCCATATGGATTCGCTAAGAAACTTTTCGTTGAATCAAAAAGTGGCCAACTCGATGTATCACAGAAGGAAATCGAGGACCATTTATATAAAACATATACAGATAAGTCGAGTAATATTCCAATTTCTTTCATGGAAAACCTACCAATACTAAAGGACCCAATATTTAGCTTTGACATCCAGCATATTAAATTTGGGGAAGTCCTTGATTTCGTACGTAAGGCTCGGGCTGGTAGTGCCCCAGGAGTTAATGGAATTTCGTATAAATTATATAAAAATTGTCCTCGTGTCCTCAGAAAGTTGACTGGCCTCCTTCAGAGGACTTGGAAGCAGGGTACTGTGCCACAAGACTGGTGCCTTGCTAATGGTATTTGGATACCAAAGGAGATGAATTCAAAAGGTATTCCGAATTTCCGTCCTATATCACTTTTAAATATTGAAGGAAAAATATTTTTCGGTGTTATTGCTCAACGAATGACATCCTTTATAATGAGTAATAAATATATAAATACATCAGTACAAAAGGCTGGGGTGCCCGGGTTTCCCGGTTGTCTGGAGCATGCGGAAATGATTTGGGGATCAATTATGTCGGCCAAAAAGACACAGTCAGACCTTCATGTAATTTGGCTTGATCTAGCCAACGCATATGGGTCGGTTCCCCACGAATTAATTGATATGGCATTAAACTATTTCCACTTTCCGGAAAAGATTAGGGACATTATAATGAAATATTTTCGTTTGGCTTTCATGAGGTTTACAATGAAAAAATACACTACAAGATGGCAGTCACTTGAAATCGGCATTATGATGGGGTGTGTCATCTCCCCACTATTGTTTGTGTTAGCAATGGAACTTATATTAAGAAGTGCCGCTAACACTACAATGGGGGTTACGACTAATAAACAAATAATTCTTCCTCCGTCAAGAGCATTCATGGACGATATTACCATCATTGTCCCTTCCAAAACAGCTGCTAAGTGTTTGCTTGACCGGTATTTTGATCTTCTTACAACGGTGAAAATGAGGATTAAACCAAAGAAAAGTCGAAGTTTGTCAATCATTAAAGGTTCTGTAAGGCAAATTAACTTTAATGTCGGGGAGGATATTGTGCCGACAGTAAAAGAAATTCCTGTGAAGAGTCTAGGACGCCTTTACGAAATTCCACTAACAGACAGACATCGGGGTATGGAATTGCAAAACATGGCCCTGAAGGGACTTGAGGCAATAAATAAAACTTTTTTGCCGGGAAAGATGAAAGCTTGGTGCTATCAATATGGATTAGTACCCCGTCTTTCGTGGCCCATGCAAATTTATGAAATAGCACTATCTCGTATTGAACGGATAGAACAACACGCAAATAAATATCTACGTAAATGGCTTGGAGTCCCCCCCTGTTTTTCTAAAATAGGGTTATACACGAATTCTGGCAGCCTGCAACTTCCTTTGTCCTCATTAGTAGAAGAATTCAAAGTTGGAAAGGTGCGTCTTCAAATGATGATGAATGACTCAAATGATGAATTTGTCCGGGAAGCACATCCAGCTGTAAAAGCTGGCACCAAGTGGTCAGTTACAAAAACAATTGAAGAAGCAGAATCCAGTCTTCGAACTAAGGAAATAATGGGTCTTGTTCAGGTTGACAGGGCTGGTTTAGGATCCACAAAGTATGAGCCATTTTCCAAAATGGGCATTAAAGATAAGAGAAAAATGGTGACCGAGGAAATAAAAATGTTTGAGGAGGAAAAAAGAAAAGCTACTGCTGTTACTCAAGCCAAGCAATGTGCGTGGACAACATGGAGTGATATTGAGCCAGTTAAATTATCATGGAACACCTTAATCGAAATGGAACCACTGGCGATATCATACCTTTTGAGGTCTACATATGACCTACTGCCATGTGCATCGAATCTCAAACAATGGGGATATATAGATTCTGATCTATGCACTATATGTCAAAAAGAGCGCGGTACCTTGCGTCACGTCTTGTCTGCATGCTCAAAATCCCTCCCAATGTTTACATGGCGACACAACCAGGTTCTAGAAGT
>NC_136520.1:34001503-34004003 GCF_053919585.1 Euprymna scolopes
CAACAGTGTCCACCACCATTTGTAGCTTTCAAATACACCAATAAACACTGTTTTTCGAGCCGACTAAACGTTACATTAAATGAAAAGGGTTTATATTACTAAACACAGATACAAAGAAGTTGTCAAAAAATAAATATATAACAAATAAATGTTATCAAAGGCAAGAAAATTAAGTGTTCTACCTAACTGGATAAGATTTTAGTGTTTTTATGTAATGTATAATCGGTTCAAAAACATTCAATGTTTATCGGTACATCTGAAAAATACAAATGGCGGCAGACTGTATCGAACATGTTAAGTTTGGGGAAATTTCGGGAAAATGAATTTAAACTAAAAATACTGTTAGGAACTCACTCAATATATGTTACCATGATGTAGGCTGGCATATAATCGGTGGTTTTAAACTTTTGCTCGATACAGGTGACGACTTTTAAAAATCCCTTTTAGTGATTACCTGGTGTGAGGATATTTGTACAACTAAACGGCAAATCTGCTCAAAAAAATCCGGTATTATTTTACTTTAAGGCCCGTTTCACGTTCATATATAACGAAATATTTTATTGTAGATTTCGGTGTGCTAAAAACGAATCTGCAAACCGTTTACGTAGCAAAAAAAAAGTTTTCATGACATTCATGAAATTACTTTTTCGAAAAGTGGGTGATCACTTTTCAATGTAAATTTAACTTAGAATGAGCACCCACTTTCTGGCCACCTGAGAGAGGGGCATTTTTCTGTTTCTTGGCTAAAAAGTTTTTTGTTTGATTTCTTTTGCATGGTAATAACCCCTGAACTCTGGGACTATTTTCCATTTAACAGCCGTAGCCTTCGTTTACGCTATGCGTAAGCATAAACGAAAGCTGTTTAGCCAATAAACATGGGAAAAAATCCCCCCTCTCTCAGGTGGCTAGAAAGTGGGTGCTCATTTTAAGTTAAATTTACATGGAAAAGTGATCGTCACTTTTTCGAAAAAGTAATTTCTTCATATCATAAAAACTATTTTTTTGTGACGGAAACGGTTTGCAGATTCGTTTTTAACACACCAAAATCTACAAAAATTTTTTGTTATTTACGAACGTGAGACACACAGCCCTTAATGGAAAATTATATCAAAAATCCGGGGGAAAATAGTTTTCAATAAAAACAGCAAATGAATTCGATAGAAAAAAAATGGATGCTATTTTTTTTTTCTTTCTGTGTGTTTCTTGGCTTAAAAGTCTTTTTGTTTGATTTCTTTTGCATGGTATTAACCCCTGAACTCTGGGACTATTTTCCATTTCACAGACGTAGCCTTTGTTTATGCTATGCGTGAGCATAAACGAAAACTGTTAAATATGCATTCGCGTACCAAACTGCCTTGTAAAAAAAACCTTTAAGCCAATAAACACGAAAATAAATGCCCCTTCCTCAGGTGGCCAGAAAGTGGGTGCTCATTTTAAGTTAAATTTAAATGGAAAAGTGATCACCCACTTTTCAGAAAAAAAAATTTCTTCAGATCATGAAAACTATTTTGATACTCCTTGGGCGTTGAGTTCCATGGCGACCCGCAGAATTATTTAATGGTCGTTCCCTTAGTACCCCCCTAGTCAAGGCTAACGCATGCGCACGTAACATTTTTTATTTATTTACTTACGTGGTGGAGTTTCTATACTGATAGGTTTTTTGAAATTTTTTCACTGGATTATTATTGATTGAACACTAACCAGATTATGAAAAAAAATTGAAAAAAAAAAAAAAATCATTTCAACATTTGAAAGGGATACTCACTTTTTAGTTACCACGTTCTGGTAAATCAGTCACTTTTTATTTATTTATTTATTTTTTTTCTAAATACGGAAGTGTCTTCGGGAGATATAAAATGGTCGCATGTTGATGAAGCAATGTATCGGGAGGCGTACGGGATTAAAAATTATTGGTAAATTTTTAGATTAGGTCCACCTCCTCAATTTTCTTTTAAATGACGACTTGAAATGGTTTTCGACTATGCTGAATACGAAAATCGCATCGAAATTTTGCAGAAATAAGTAGTTATCAAGATATAAAAAGTTGTATTATGCATTGTAATCTTTGGCGGCCATCTTTTTTACGTGTGTGTATTTGTTTATGGCGCGTGTGCACGTAAAAAGATGGCCGCCGAAGAATACAATGCATAATACAACTATTTATTTCCGCAAAATTTCAATGCAATTTGCGTGTTCAGCATACTCGGAAACCTATAAATGTCGTCATTGAAAGGAAAATTGTGGAGGTGGACCTAATCTAAAAAAATACCAAATTATTAAACATTTCTCCAGCATGTTAGCGAAATTTATAATACTTTAAAAAAATTAAAAAGAAACAAAACAAAAGTTTTGAAAAAAAACTCACCTTTCACAAAAACAATTTAAAAAAAAAAAAACCACAAACTGACTAAATAAGTAAACAAAAAAAAAATAATTAAAAATCTCGAAACTTTATTTTCATGAAAACAATAAAAAAAAGTCCTGTTGTCTCTCTTTTTTT
>NC_136520.1:34009003-34011503 GCF_053919585.1 Euprymna scolopes
ATATATATCAATACAAATATTATATATATATATATATGAATACAAATATTATATATATATATGAATACAAATATTATATATATATATATATGAATACAAATATTATATATATATATATGAATACAACTATTATATATATATATATATATGAATACAAATATTATATATATATATATATATATGAATACAAATATTATATATATATATATATATGAATACAATTATATATATATTCATTCATTCATAGGCCCTTAACGTCGAGGACGACGATTGGCAAGGCGCTTCAGTCTTCTACAGTTCAGGAAGTCTGTGTATTGCTGGCAGGATCTTTTGGCACCAGATCTTATAGCAGCTTGCCACTTTGCTCGGTTGCCGGCAGAGGTTTCCCAAGTGTTGTGAGGGATGCCGAAGACCTGGAGGTCACGTTTCAGGACATCCTTGTAGCGGAGGCGTGGCCTGCCAGCACAGCGAGGGGCATCAGCTATCTCTCCAAAGAGAAGTGCTTTTGGTAGCCGGCTGTCGTCCATGCGGCAGGTGTGGCCAGCCCAACGTAAGCGACGGATGCGCAGCACTGTGTACATGTCAGTACTCTTGGTCGTGGAGAGGATAGCTGTGTTTGGTACATGATCCTTCCATGTGAATCCAAGAATTGTGCGCAGGCATCGGAAGTGGAAGGCGTTCAGACGGTGTTCGTGTCGGCGGTAGGTGCACCAAGTCTCACTGCCATACAGGAGAGTGCTGAGGATGCAGGCCTCGTAAACCTTGATCTTTAGGTGTAGCGAGAGGGACTTGTTCTTCCAGACTCTCTCACTAAGCCTGCCGAAAGTTGTTGATGCCTTTCCAATGCGGGAGTCCAGTTCACAATCAAGACTGTTGGTGTTATCAACTGTAGAACCCAAGTAAGTGAACTTGGTGACGTTTGACAGTACATGATTGTTTACGGTTATTATGGGTGAAAGCCCAGCAGGCTGGGCAAAGACCACCGTCTTGCCTAGGCTGATTTTGAGACCAAACTCCTCGCAGGCAGAAGCAAAGGAGGAGCACATTGCCTGAAGCTCAACCTCCGAGTTGGCGATGAAGGCAGCATCATCAGCGTACAGGAGTTCACGGATCTGTACGCGGTTAACCATAGTTTTTGAGCGTAGCCTGGCCAGGTTGAATAGGCCTCCAGTACTGCGAGTGTGAAGGAGCACTCCAGTTGGGTTTGGGAAGGCTCGGCGCAGAACAGCTGAGAAATATATTCCGAACAGAGTAGGAGCTAACACGCAGCCTTGCTTGACACCACAAGAGATGGGGAACTCTTTAGAACGAGAGCCCTCAAACTGTACTGTAGCCTTCATCTGATCGTGAAATTCTTGTATGGTTTTCAGGAGTTTGGGAGGGCAGCCCAGTAGACGGAGGACTAGAAATAGCCCTGATCTGCTAACATAATCAAAGGCCTTCGTCAAGTCAACGAAAACTGCACAGAGAGGACGGCCTTGCTCAATGCATTTCTCCTGGATCTGACGAACAGAAAAGATCATGTCAGTGGTAGAGCGGCCAGGTCGAAAGCCACATTGACTCTCAGGAAGAATTCTGTTGGCAATAATCTGGAGACGTGGCAGGACTAAGCGGGCATAGATCTTTCCAGGCTGGGAAAGTAGAGATATGCCACGGTAGTTGTTACAGTCGCAGCGAAACCCTTTGTTCTTATACAGGGTAACTATGTTGGCGTTACGAAGTTCATCGGGAATAGTACCTTCATTCCAGCAGATTGAGAAGAGATGATGGAGTTCCTCAGTTAGTGAGTCACCACCGCATCTGAAGATTTCTGAAGGTAGCCCATCCACGCCGGGGGCTTTGTTGTTCCTCAGTAGCTTGATGGTCTTGTGTACTTCATCGATGGTGAAGTCGTAATCTAGCTCATGGAGGACTGGAAGTTGGGGAACAGCAGCTATTATAGCAGCCTCACTAGCTGCTACAGGTTGAGCATACAGTGAGCTGTAGTGCTCCACCCAACGGTCAAGCTGATCATCAGGATTGGTGAGTAGTTCTCCGGTCAGAGATCGCAAAGGAGATGATTTCTTCACAGGAGGACCTAGAGCCTCTTTCAGAGCTTGGTACATGCCACCGGTATATATATATATATGAATAAAAATATTATATATATATATATATGAATAAAAATATTATATATATATATATATGAATACAAATATTATATATATATATATGAATAAAAATATATATATATATATATGAATACAAATATTATATATATATATATGAATACAAATAGTATATATATATATATGAATACAAATATTATATATATATGAATAAAAATATTATAGATATATATATATGAATACAAATATTATATATATATATATATGAATACAAATATTATATATATATATATGAATGCAAATATCATATATATATATATGAATACATATATTATATATATATATGAATACAAATATTATATATATATGTGAATACAGATATTATATATATA
>NC_136520.1:34026503-34029003 GCF_053919585.1 Euprymna scolopes
TAGTGCTGGGTTTTTGAATGTGTATGTGTTACCTTCTATTATTATGTCACATACTCCACATCGCAGTTTGTTGCATTTTGTAACTCCTTTTGTAGTATGTGGGACGAGTTTTGAGGAAGTTAGGATGTGTTTTAAGCTTTTGGGTTGGCGTTTGCTTTTTATTATTTTTGTTGTTTTAAGTATGTTGTTTAGTTTGTTGTTCTGATTGAGGAGGATAAGGTTTTTTGTTATCTGTGTGAATAGTTCTGGGTGTTTTTGTTGTGTGTAGAGACGTATGCTAGAATTTGTTCTTTGTTGTGTTCTTTTGGGGTTCTTAGTTGGTCTATTGGAATTTTTTCAGCCAGTTCAATACATTTCTGTATTAGTGGTAGTGGGTATCCTCTTTTCCGCAGTGTTATTGTAGTTCATTCAGTCTAGTTGAACGGAGGTGTCTGTCTGTTACTATGGTGCAGACTCTACGTGCTAGGGAGTAGGGTATTGATTTTAGACAGTTTTTAGGATGGTGGCTTTTGAAGTGGAGGTATTGTTGAGTGTCTGTGGGTTTGTGGTAGATGTCTGTGATTATGTTGTTGTTTTTTATTGTTACTAGGATGTCTAGGAAAGGTAGTTCTGTGGGGCTTTGTTCTAGTGTAAAGTTAATTTTTGGGTGTAGATTTTGTAGCAAAGTGTGGAGTTCTTTGATATCCCCCCATGAGGTTCTCTAGAGGATAAAGCAGTCGTCTAGGTATCTTTTCCAATATTTTATGAAGAGTGTTTTTATATTGTGCCCGTGTAACCAAGTTATGGGGTTGATATGCCGTTATAGAGAAAGAGCCAAAAGAACGAAAAAATAGGACGATCAAATGACTCTTTGGTTAAAACAGACAAAGGAAAAAGTATGTCAAGAGATACTTATTGTTGTAACGGTCAGAGTTTGGAGTGAGCTGGCTGTTTATTTCGAAACACAGAATTCGAGATGAAATGACAGGCGGTTGTTTATTTTAGAAAACAAGGTTTGAAAGCTGATGACAGGCAAGTTTTCTTGTTGTAAACAAATACAAACTCGTGATGTTTAAAGGGCATTGATGGATATGTATATATTCCTCGAGCACAGAGAAAAGAACAGAAGGAGAAGAGAGGAGAAGGAGAAGAGAGGAGGGGGAGAAGAGAAGGAGAAGAGAGAATTCGATTTTGGCGAATTCAGATGGTGTTAAAGTCGGGCAGAGAGGGCTTTTGACTTAAAACACGTATCTCCAATGGCCAAAAAACTTATCTGAACTCGAGTCACAAGCTACCGTTTTAAAATAGCTACAGCCAACTTCCTTCAAACTCTGAAATATTATTAGACCATTATTATTGTGAATAAACCCAGATTAATTGTTTATTCGTGTGTGGAATCGTTTTTATTTCCTTTTTCACCACACTAAAATCCACGGCTCTCTTATCGGCGATGTTCGCCGGTAAGCGGGTACACAACGTCAGGTCCGGAGTATAAATTTAGACGACCAACTGATAATTCTGTCACTACCAATACCAGCAACATTAAAACGGCTAAGAATTATCACCGGCAGTGATCACTGGAAGGACGAAAATAGTGAGCTGCAAACCGCCAGAGTCGGGTCGTTTTCAGGCTGCCGTAATTGGAGTGGAAGAGTTCTGAGGTCGACGATCATCTCAACCGACCGGCTGAAGGGGGTGACATTTGGTGGCCGTTGACCAAGGATTATCGAAATCAGGAAGAAGGTGTGTTAGCTAACCAGGCAGATGGATTCAAAACAAAAAAAAACCAAAAAAACAGGAGGTTTACTGTTTACAACAGGTGGGACCTCCCAACAAGCGAGTCAACAAAAGCAGCGCAGAACCAACAACATCTCAGCGATCAGGTAGGAAACCACCTTATTTTCGTTCTTATCACTTTCTTTTGCTTGTCGGTATTCGTTTTTGGACTTCTTGTGGGCTTTTTCAAAGAGCGCTTATATTTTTTCTTGTTTTGTCTATTGTTATTTAATACGTAATCCGCTAGGACTACTACCATGACTAATGAAAACGGTAGGTCTGTAGAGGAGTTAGGGCGTAGGATTGAAGAAGGGGGACGGCTAACCCCAAAACTTAACGTAACGGGATCCAGAGTCCCACTGTTCACAGGTTTGGCTGTGGAGTTGGGACCCTGGCTCAAAGCAATAGAGAAGAAAGGGCGCATCTATAACCTGTCGGATGCCGATATGATTTCACTGGCATACGACTATACCGAGGATGCTGCTTCAGAATGGATTGGAGAGTATTTGGATAAATACAAATCCCAAACCAACTGGAAGATGTTTGAAAATGACATCCAGCGGCACTTCGGCAGTCACTCGAGCCGAACGGAGGCAGCTCGAGCGCTGGTAGGTGTGAGACAGAGGGGTGGCGAATCCATCGCTCACCTAGAGGGACGCATGAGCGTTCTCGCTAAGGTAGCTTACCCAGATCAAGATCGGAGAAATGATCCGGCTACCCAGGCCCAGCTGGCAGAGTTCTTTGT